>NC_143587.1:77722148-78025178 GCF_048544385.1 Mastigoproctus giganteus | reverse complement strand
GTAGGTGAAGGAACAATCTGTGCAAGGTCATTAGTAATTGGAAAAGCCTCAGCAACACGACCAGCTGGGTCGGTGTGACTAGAAAACGGAAGCCAGCTGGAGTTGTGAACATTAAAATCACCAAGGAAAAAATACCTGACTGTTAGGAAAGTTGGACTGGAGAAAGTCAAGTTGCAAAGAGAGGAAGTCAAAGAGCTCCAAGTGATTAGTCGAGTTGGGAGAACGGTAGAGACAACAGATGAATTTGACACAATGAGGTAGAGAGATTTTAAGCCAGAGAAGCTCAAAGAGAGGAGATTCCAAATTGCCAAGTCTCTGACAGGGAATATCAGAACAGACATATGCACAAATACCACCTTTGAGGCAAAAGGAATCATACAGCAAATAATTTGGGTATCTGATATGCGCAGTAGTTGAGTCAACCAATAACTGAGATTCTGTCAGAAAAAGTACATGGGGTTTGGCAGATCGCAAGTGTAAATGGACATCGTTGAGATTAGAATTGAGACCACATATATTTGTGAAATGAATTAGGAAGTGCTTGGGAGGTTTAGATCTTTTCGCAGATAAGCTTGCTCTATTAGTTTACAAGATGACAGAAAAATGATGAGATGTCTGCATAGAAATTTACAAACTATTTGACTGCTTCCTTTAACATTTGTGCATTATTTTTATATTGGTAATGATTTTATCTGTTTTTAAAATCCAGGAGTTGAGCAGAAGGTAATATGAATCAGACATCCCTGATGATGTGTTCAATTAGTAGTTTCTTGAATCGGTTTAGTGAAGTAGCATTTTTGATTTTTAGAAGATTGTTTTAGGTTTTAGCTCCTCTGTAATTTATATTTTTCTCTCCTATGGCTTTTCTGAAAAGTGAAACCTTCAGGTTTGCTTCATTTTTTAGATTGTACGATATTTCTTCTTCTTCTTCTTTGGTTATGAAAAAGGATCTGCAGAGAGGATGAAAGACTGGTGTCTTCAAAGCATTGTAAATAAGGACTGCCTCGGTTTTCTGCAACAGCTGGTAGATGCTTAGGAGTTGCATTTTTTGTATCTGGAACTAACTCGTGCATTCTCGCAAGGTTTTCTTGGCAGTTGGTACCCCACGAGATGATTCCATAGGTGAGGTGCAGCTGAATTAAAGAAAGGAATACTAGTCTGAGAAGGGAAGGAGATACCCAGGCAGAGAGGCCTTGGTGAGTATTTGAAGTTTTCTTTTGTAGAGTTATCAGTAGTTTTACCCAACTTAGCTCATCATTTAACCAGATTCCAAGAAACTTGGTTTCATTTACTCTTTCAAGTTGTTTATCTTTGTACATATATTTTGATTTTTCTGGATTGAGTATAAGCTGATTCTTTTGAATCCAATTATGCATTACAGAGAGCAGGGCAGAGATTTTGAGTTGAAGCAGATTAGGGTCTTTATCTGTGATCAGGATGGAAATTTCATCGGCATATGCTACAACATTGGAAGATGGAAGAAGAGAGAGAAATTCATTGATATAAAGGACAAATAGGATAGGTCCAAGAAGTGGGCCTTGAGGTACTCCCTGGGAGAAATAACAAACGTCGGAGTATGACTGATTTGTTCTTACAACAAAAGGCTGATCAGTACGGTAGTCGTCAAGGAGAAGGTTAATTTTCCTTCTAGAGCCAATATTGTTGAGTTTGTTGAGTAGAATATTATGATTTATGAAATCAAAAGCTTTAGATAAGTCCAGGAACTGTGCTATTGCATAGTGACCCTTTTCAAGGCTATCAATGATCCTTGAGCAGAAGTCAACAATTGCCAGATCAGTGGATCTTTTTGAATGATAGGCATACTGTTGTTGATGGATAAACTGATTTATTTCAAGCTATGAAGAATTTTTTCGAATAATTTTTCAAAAACTCAGAGCTATTGAGAGAAAGTTGTTGATAGAGTTGCAATGGTTTCCCTTTTGGAACAGGGATGATGATTGCTTTTTTGAATTGAGAAGGGAATTTACCAGACTGAAAGGAGAGATTGAATATATACTTCAATGATATGAGAATTGAGCTGAGGACCTTTTCCAGCAGAGAAGGAGATATTTCATCAAAACCAGGGGTTCCCTTTTCTTTCAATTGATGTCCTGCTTCTAGAATCTCTTGATCCAAGAGGGGAGCAGGAGAAAAGGAGTTTCTGATTGAGAACTTGGCAGATTCTCTCATTTCATTGTCTCTGGAGTCAAGTTCGTCTTGAAAGAGGTTATTCACACTTGAGACAAAGTGGTTACAGAAGGCTGTAGCTTTTTTCTGGTCATCTGAAATGAGTACCTTGTTCTCAACCACATCACCAACGTAGCTCTGTGATTTCAGTTTCCTTTCCTGTGATTTCAAAAACAGAACATTTCAATAGTTTGTGATTCAATAGCTCTGTGATTTAAGTTTCCTTTCCGGTAAAAGTTTGTTCAAAACTGTCTATTTTTTCTTGCTTGTTATGATACCTATAAGTTGAGAACTATAGTATTTTCTTTTCTCTGACAGAATGCAGTCGGTGACTTTGTTTCTGTACGTTGTGTATTTATTTTTAATTGCCTCGATTCCTGTTCTAGCAATTCTTGCAAGGTTGTCCCTTTTCTTTAACATATTGCAAATCTTGTTTGAGATGAAAGATTAATTTCCCTCTTGTGAGAGTGATAGTAATATTAAAAATGATAGTGATCATTTTTAATATTTTTTGTGACAAATTAAGTAACACGAAATATAAATATTATTACTTGTAAATTTCATATCTCCAGCTCTTTTTCACTCTAAGTTATTTGCATTTCCACGGGTTCGCATTTAAAATGATCATCCTTTACTAATACTAAACTCAAACAATAAACAAAATTCTTCAACTGAGGTTAATTCTGATCTCATAGTATGAAGAAGATTGATGATTTTTGTAAAAACCAAGCGCATTCATACTCTTGAAGCAAGTAAACCATTGAGTAAAATTAGTAGCTACAACTATCAAAAGCTTCTAATATTGTTCACAAATAAGACAATCCCATGATCCCAGAATAAACTTCTCTATGTCATAAATTAATCAGAATGATGCAAAAAACCAAAAGGAAAAAATAAACAACTTTATAAACATGCCTTAATTTTAAATAAGCTTTACTGTACATGATTGGGTGTTAAAAGTGGATGGGCTGTATCTTATATGACCAGTAACAAACTATTGAAATGTTCTGTTTTTGAAATTGAAAATATATTAGTACTAGAAAATGATAAAAAGAAGCAAGCTTGAGCAATATCAGTAAAAAAAACACTTCATTTGCCCATTCCTTTTAATAATTTGTTCAAAAAAATTCTTTATTTATTCAAACTACTTACGTCTATAACATTGGAAATGTTTTCGTGTCTTCTCTAACTGAAGGTAGCTTTCCACACATCTATTCTGCAACCATCCATTTTCAATTTAAATTTATAGTCTCTTGTGTGTGTGGTCGTTGCAGAAAAGTTAAGATCACATCAGTTTTTTCAGCTTATAATTTCAAAGCCTTAAACTAGTGGTTTTCAACCGGGGTGCCGCGGCACCTTAGGGTGTGCAATAACATTCTAGGGGTGCCACTTCATTTGGGTTAAGTTACTTAAATTTATTATTTTTTTAATATATACATTTATTTCATTATAAAAAGGTGTACGGTATCTTTTTAATTTTGTTGTGATCCATAATTGATGTTTATTTAGTACCTTTACACAGTATAAAGAATAAAATTATTATATACATAATTTGTATTATGAATTGCAATTTTGTCTATAGTTATATTATTGTAATAACTAGCATATAACATTTTTTAAAAAAATATTTGACATACAGAGAGATAGAGAGAATCGGATCTAACAGGCAGAAAATTGAGTAGTGGTGCTGCAAAATAAAATAAATTACTTAGGGGTGCCATTATTAAAAAAAGGTTGAAAACCACTGCCTTAAATATTTCAACTGAATTACCAAGATTTTAGTTTCCAGATGCTAAAATTTACACGGTCAGTCTTTCTTGGTAAAAATACTCTTCTGTGTTCCCAACTAATCTTGCTATTCTTCTCTGCACCCTAATCGACAGATCTACACTCTTCTAAAATGAGCTTCCCACACTTGTATGTAGTATTCAGATGTGGATTAACTATTATTTTTATACAATTGCACAACCACACCCTTCTGAAAAAGTTGCTGCATATTGTTTACCCGTGAGCACTTCTGGAAGCTTATCTGTATTGCTTGGGGAACTTATTGGACAGCACAATACACCTAGGTCTTTTTCCTTATCAACAACCTTGAGTTAGGTCTGTCCAAATGATGTGTTACTCTACAATTACTGCTACATTTATTGCATTTATTAATATTAAACCTCAAGCTGCTACTTTTCACAGCTTAACTATTGATACTTTAACATGATCTAGCTTATCTAGAGCTTGTAAAGTTGATTAATGATACCTTGATTAATGTCAATAACCATCATGAGAATGACTACCTTGGTACAGAAGTCAAATTTACAAGTCTCGTTCTCAAATTTCCAAACTTGAGAACGAGTGTAGCCTGTGCGGGCATAGCTTTTTTGGTGCTCCTGGAACAGAGAAGTTTTTTCTGATTTATTTTCTGTTTATTAGCTTAAATTGGCATATTAACTTATTTTCTAGAGTAGGTTTATATTCCTATTTATGATACTTAGTTTAAAGTAACTTAGATAGAGATTTTGTAGGTATTACTTAGTATCGGTAAGGGTATCAAATCCACGTGTTAACCGTTTGTAAATTGTGGCTATTGTTACGCGATACAAAATATCTCAAACTAGATAGCACAAGCTTAATATAGTATAGTGTAGTACATAATATTGTCAATTAATCAGTAAAATCTATTAATCTTGTTGAACTTCATTGTCAATTAAATTGTACTTTTAACTAAACATATAACAACTTAGGTTAAGTAACATAAATAATTAGAAAAATAAATAATTAATACTTAACTTGATACGGAAGTTATATAAAGGGATTTCGTAGATAACACTCGATACTCAAACATATATAAAGCATTATAACTGTGTTGGGATACAAGTTTAGGGTTTTAATTTTGTACTGAAATTGAAATTTTATTGAAATTAAATCAAAATCATCACTCGGACCAGAGCAGCAAAGCAAAAGGCTCAAGCTCATGGGATTGCTGTGGCTCAGGGGAGAACTGAGGGGGACAGTTGCCCTCTGAATCACAGCCTTTTAAAATGGACTACTTGCTTGATGTTTGTTGAGCAGTCGGGTACAGGACATGATACTGCCATGGGGGATATCTTTGTGTGTGCGCGCGATGCAAGGAGTGTAAGGAAATCAGGCAACAACTCAGTGTTGTTATGGGCCTATATGAGAGCTTGAAGGACACGGCGGATGCCCTCAAAGGATTAAAAGTGAGGGGCCCATCAAGCTCTCAGCTACCCACACCAATGCCAGAACTTGCACTTGGTCATCATGCAACACAACACAGCAGCAGCCCCTAAGGCAGAATGCGCTGGTCCCAAAGGAACTAGTAGTTGTTGGTGACTCTATTGTCAGGGAAACGGGAAACATGCTTTGTAAAAAGGATAGGTGGAACAAGACCAGAGTATGTCTGCCAGGGGCAAAGGTTGATGACGTTGTAGAGCGGATATCATCTTTTAAGGGCACAAAAGGTGATATAGTTGTACACGTTGGCACTAATGATATTAAGAGTAGGAGACTGGAGGAATTACTTAACAAGTACAGTTCACTGTTGAAAAAAAGCAGTGAATTAGGGTTGAATTTGAAAGTGTCTGCAATTCTGCCCAGACACGATAGGAGGGAGTATATGATGAGAGTCTTGTC
Source organism: Mastigoproctus giganteus (assembly GCF_048544385.1). NCBI lineage: Eukaryota > Metazoa > Arthropoda > Arachnida > Uropygi > Thelyphonidae > Mastigoproctus > Mastigoproctus giganteus. Next base: position 78,019,343 of record NC_143587.1, on the reverse strand, counting down.
GATCAATTCGGGCTTGGAAAGATTGTGCAAGGCTCAAGGGGTAGAATTTTTTTCAGCCTGGTCGGTACTTGTTAACAGGAGAGACTGCATCTACAGGGATTGGATACACTTAAATAGAAAGGGTGCAAGAATGTTTGCTGATGCTATCGAGGGAGTGTTAGGTGGGTCGAAAAACTGCTAGATTGGGGGGATTTTTTTTGGTAGTTATTGGCGCATAGGCCTCTGTGGCCATAATGCACCTCCCATGGTTTTTTTTGCAGTACTTTGATCCAAGCCCGAGGCGGGAATCGAACCCGCGACCTTTGGGTTGCCAGGCAGGGATTTTACCCACCCGGCTAGCCCGGTCGGCAATTGGGGGGATACAAGGACTGATAGATTAACAGTAGCCATTGGCAGAGGTTAAAGTGATTCTTGCACTGCTTCTATTGGAATGAGCAGCAGCCTGGAAAATAAGATGCAGGATATTTCAGAGACTGCTGGGACTCATTGGGGTACAAGTAAACACATGGGTTGTGTTAGGGTAGCTAAGAAAAAGAACAGGTGCATGTATACTGGTGTGTACACCAATGCTAGGAGTTTAGTAAATAAATTTAATGAATTTGAGGTATTGCTCAAAACATCAAAGGCAGATATTGTTGGGATTTCAGAGATGTGGTGTCACACAGATATAAGGAATGCAGAACTGGAATTTGGGGAGTACAATGTCTTCAGAAAGGATAGACAGGATAGGAAGGGAGGAGGGGTTATGCTATTAGTTAAGAAATACATAAAATCCAAGGAAGTGAAGCCAGTAGACATCGAGGGACAGTGCAGTGTTGAGTCAGTTTGGTGTGACATAAGCATTGGGAGATCAAAATTGAGAGTAGGAGTGTGCTATAGGCCTAATGATTCTGATGAGTATAATAAGAAACTGTACAGGGAAATAGAGTGGGCCAGTAAATCAGAGAGTCTTATAATGGAGGATTTTAATTTTCCAGATATTGACTGGAATTTGGGGGCTGGTCACTCACACACTAGCAGGGCTTTTGTGGATTTATTGGATGATTGTTTTCTACATCAGCATGTTCGGGAGGCAACTAGAGGGAGTAATACTCTTGATTTGATTATCAGTAGTGATTCTTCATGCATTAAGAATCTGCAGATAATTGAACCACTAGGTGGCAGTGATCAGTGTGCTGAAGTGGGATTTACTCAAAGAGGTAACTACCATTAGGGGTAAAGGGAAGGGTTATTGATTCCGTAAAGGCGACTACGATGGACTGAGACAGTATTTAAATTCTATACAGTGGGACCAACTGATGATGTTACCAACAGCAAATTCAAAATGGGAAGCATTCAAAGAACTTATCTTGGAAGCTACTAGGCTTCACATACCAACTAAGAAATATTGTTCAAGGTTTTGGCCTAAATGGATGTCAGATGAACTAATGAGACTTATGGCAGAGAAAAAAATGCATGTGAACATATAAATTAATGTGTGACACAGAAGCCTATGATGGATACAAGTTGATCTGTAACCAAGTTACAAAGGAGGTTAGTCAGGCGAAGGCAGATTACGAGATATCTTTGGCAAGGGATGCAAAGAAAAACAGCAAAGAGTTCTTTACTTATGTAAACTCTAGAAGGAAGGGGATGAATCAGATTGGTCCACTTGATATCGATGGGTCAACTGTTGATGATCCTGCTCAGGTAGCTAACAAACTAAATGAATATTTTGCATCGACATTCACACATGAGGAGTTGTTCAGCGAGGGGAATGCCAGAGGCGTATTCAACTCTGGCAGTAAGCTAGAGAATCTTGTAATAACTGAGAGTAAAGTGGAGGAGAAATTGTTGAAGATAAATACAAGAAAGGCACCTGGGGTGGATGGGATCTATCCAGTTATATTAAAGGAGGCAGCAAAGGAAGTAAGCAAACCCTTAGCCATAATTATGAGAGCTTCCTTGGACTCAGGGGAGGTACCACCATGGACTGGAGATGTGCAAATGTGACCCCAATTCACAAAGGAAGATCAAAGGCTGACACAAGTAATTATAGACCTGTGAGTTTAACTTCTGTTCGCAGAAAATTAATGGAGGCACTGGTTAAAGAAGCGCTGCAGGATCATCTAAACAAGACTTCAGTTATAGCTCAGACACAGCATGGTTTTGTTAAGGAGAAGTCTTGCCTGACCAATTTGATTGGATACTATGATGCAGTCACAAAAGAACTGGATGCAGAGAATAACTTTGATATTATATACTTGGATCTTAGAAAGGCTTTTGATACTGTTGCACATGGAAGACTGCTGCACAAATTGGAGCAGTGTGGCATTAGAGGCAAATTGCTGCTATGGATAAAGGGGTGGTTGAGGGGTAGAAGACAGAGAGTGGTAATCAATGGACACTGCTCATCGTGGACTAATGTTATTAGTGGAGTTCCTCAGGGTTCAGTATTGGATCCATTATTGTTTTCTGTATTTATAAATGATACTGATGATGGTATATCAAGCTTAATGTCCAAGTTTGCACATGATATGAAGGTTGGCAGGGTTGTCAAGGACACTACTGACACTATGCTGCTGCAACAGGATCTGGAAAGGTTGAGCAGATGGGCTGAGAGGTGGCATATGAAGTTTAACATTATCAAATGCAAAGTACTAAATATGGGAAACAGCAACCCCAGAGCAACGTATCAACTCTGTGGTACTACACTGACAGTGTCAGAGAATGAAAGGGACTGGGGGTGGTTGTGCAGGCAGATATGAATTTCTCTGAGCAGTGCAGACGGGCTGAAACAGTAGCTCATGGTGTATTGTCAATGATATATAGGAATTTTTCTAGCAGGGATAAGGAGGTGATTATTCCCTTGTATAAGACAATGGCCAGACCACACTTAGAGTACTGTATACAGGCCTGGAGGCTTCATTTAAAGACGGATGTAGAGCTGCTGGAACGAGTACAGAGAAGGGCAACAAGATTAGTGAATGGAACAAGGGGTGCTCTTACAAAGAAAGGCTTAAGTTTTGCAAATTACATTGTCTGGAGACTAGGCACCAGCGAGGTGATCTGATAGATGTGTATAAAGCCTTGAATGGTTTGAGCATGCTCAATGCTGATGGGATTCTTTCTCTTGCTCAGAATAATCACCTGAGAGGGCATAAATTCAAATTGAGGATAGACAGATGTAGGATTGTAGGTGGTTGGTTGGTGGAACAGACTTCCATCCCTTGCTGTGGAAGTTGATAGCCGAAAGAAGTTTAAGGCTCAGCTGGACATGTATTTCAAACGAACAGAGGGGTGAAATGGAAGTGGTTATTTTTTATTTATTTATTTTAATTTTTATATATTTATTTTTTGGCTGATGCTGCATAAGCTTGCTTTCTTGCATCAAATGCCTCTACTAATGCTAATGCTAAGTCTGCAATTACACACTCCACCCGTTGAACAACCTTTATGAAGAGATTTGATCGATTTGATTTTTTGTGGTGCAAAAATGACAAGGTTATAAAAATGTTAAAATTCATAAAACATAAGTTTGGTAAACTTTAAAAAGGTTATCTTGTTAAAAGTTTATATTTATATACAGTGGGGCCTTGACTTATTAAGATTATTATTATTTTTAGCCATATGGTGCAAGGAAGCCTGAAGCTTATGCTGCACCAGCCAAAAAAAAAAAAAAAATTCTGAACTACCCTGAGAGAGAGAGAGAGAGAGAGAGAGAGAGAGAGAGAGAGAGAGAGAGAGAGAGAGAGAACAAGAGTCAAAGTAGAAGGGAATCACCAAGAAAGAGAAGAATGATGATATCCAGCTCAGAACACTGGTTATGCCAAGCCCATACTCACCAGATGTGAGCCCCTGGGGTAAAATTACAATGACAGTGATATCCGATATTCTCAGGAACCGATACACTTTCCATATGATCATTTATTTTAAGGACCGATGATATTTGCAGGTACTGATGGCTTTTCGATATAGCTGGAACAATACATGGGTGAAAATTTTCAGACACATGGCATCACTCGTATGATTGCTCTCAACTAATTAAATTAGCGTCTTTTTTGTTGTTCAATGCATGGTGAGCGGGACATCACTTGTATGATTTTTTCTGATCTATGACGATCTAAAACTTAAAGCTCCATCAATTAGTGGTAGTGCTGTGCACTTTGAAAACTTTAAAGCCAACAGAGGCTAGTTCAAGCACTTCAAAAAAAAGAGCTAATATCAAAAGTGTTGAAAGGCATGGGGAGGCATCCAATGCTGATAAAAAAAACCAGCTGAGACCTTTAAAATTGAATTCCAAGAGTTTGTTGATCAGGAGGGTTACCTTCCCCAGCAGGTTTTTAATTAATGAAACCGGCCCCTTCTGGAAGGGAATGCCCAGTAGAATGTATATCACTAAGGATGAGGCTGGTTTACCTGGGCATAAGCCTATGAAAGATAGGCTGTCCTATTGGGTGCAAATGCCTCTTGAGATTTTAAGCTGAAGCCTTTGCTTGTGTATCACTCTAACACCGCCAGAGTATTTAAACAACAAAAGGTCAACAGAGGCATGCTGAGAGTGTTTCAGCACAGTAATAAGAAGGCCTGGGTTACAGAATATGTCTTCAATGAATGGGAGCTTGAAGTTTTCTGTCCTTCAGTGAAGAGTTATTTTGAGAAAAATAAGCTTCCTGTGAAGGCACTGCTCCTGTTGGATAATGCACCAGGCCATGGTGCATTATCCAGAAGGCCTTGTTCAATCTCTTGAGGCACAATTTGACTTTGTTCAAGTCAAATTTTTGCCATCCAACACTACTACTCTTCTTCAACCGATGACCAGCAAGTGACTGCAAACTTCAAGAAAATCTACACCACGAAAATGTTTGCAAGTTGCTTTGCAGCAACCGATGGTGAAAATGCTGTCACCCTCAAAGATTTTTGGTGGTTGAAGTTCAACATTCTGGATTGTGTGAGGCTGATTGTAAGTTGTTGGAATGTTTCCACCAGGTGCTTAAATTCAGCCTTGAAAAATATCTGGCCTTTAATTATCCATAACGTTGACGGATTTGAAGATGATAGTGCTTTGACAAATGATATTGTTACTCTTGGTAAATCAATGGGTCTAGAGGTTAGTGAAGAGGATGTGGAGGTTCTTATTGGCGATCATGGGTGTGAGCTGACAGCAGAGGAGCTACAAGAGTTGGAGAAAATCATGGAGAGTGACACTTGAGAGGAAGAGGAAGAAAAAGACACTCAAAAAGTGTCAGCTGAAGAGTTGAAGGCTGTCATTTCTTGTTGGGAGCATTTAAGAGACGTGGCAAAAGAACACCATGACATTGAAAACACTGCACTCATGATGTGCAAAATGGAAGACAAAGTAATTTTTTACTTCAGGAAGCTACAAAAAAGTAGTAAAAAACAGTTCACTTTGGACAGTTTCTTTGCCAGTAGCAACAAAAGACTGAAAAGACACTTGATTGATGTAGTCCCACCACCACTATGCCCCCATTGATTTCATTAGCTCTGCACTTCAAGTCTAAGGTAAATGCTAATTTATTGTTTGTTTTTTATTTTAAGATGTTTTGACTATTTATTTTATTAAATAATCTTTATAAAACACTAATTTTTTAATGTAAAAATGATGTATAACATATAAGAAATACCTATTTTAAGCGTTGTTGGGGAATGAATTACAGGAAATCAATGTATTTTTGATTTCAACTTACAATATTTTCAACATACAATGGGTTTTGTGGAACAAATTACCATCGGATGTTGGGCCCCACTGTGTGTATATATATATATATATATATATATAGACATAACACTAGTTAAAAATCAGTACAATGGTAAAAAATTTATGAGTGTGTATATATTAATTGTCTTTAAAAATTTAAAAACTACTGACACATTGTCATTTAAAATCTGACTGAGTGTATATGGCTCAGTCAGATGAGTAAAAGCAGTAAAACAAGCATTTTAAAATGGGTACAGTCAGATAAAATATGCTTAATGGATAAAAATGGTATCGCATTGCTCAAAGGAGGATCATCAGCCCTCAGCAAAAAGGAATGAGTCAGATGACTGTGTCCTATGCAGAGCCGAGCAAGAACAACTTCCTCTTCGCAATCCCTGCATAGGCTGGACTGCCAATGATGGATCACAGGCTTAATCCAATATAGATTGTTAGTAATCAGGTGATGCCACGGATCTTGCCACTGAGAATGTAAGTTACTACGGATTATTTGCCTGTATTCTGTATAGGGGACTAATAGGTCACGGTTATTAGTCAGGGCTGCTGATTTGGCTGCAGTGTAAGCCAAATCATTTCCTCTAATTCAAATGTGACTGGGGATCCAGCAGAAACGGATATCAAATTCACTTGCATAGAGGGTATATATTATCTGCTGAATAGGGTTGGATGATTAGTGAGTGACATTGCTGATAAAGCCTGGAGTGCACTTATTGAATCAGCATATAATACACCATTGGTATAGGTGATTTCTTATGTGATCTAGAGCTAACTTTATAGTATGCAGCTCTGCAGTGTATATGCTGCAGTCAAGGGGTATCTGTTCTGATAGTATTAGCTGGAAAAACAGCAGCAGATCCCACATAGATTCTGACTTTGAGCCGTCTGTGTAAACTGGCAGAAGTCGGAATGTTCTGCACGGTGTATTAGACTTCGTCACACTCTTGAGCGAGAAGTCACATGCTGGTATTTGAACATGCCAGGGTGGAAGGGGCTGCTTTGGTGATCAAGCAACCTTGTGTACAATGATATTAAGCTCATTAAGTAGCTCTTGAATATGAAGTGCCGAATGGCAATCCAACATGTGTTATATAGATTTTCCCATCATGGCTCAAAAACAGATGTCCATGTGGGGTGATCTGGCAGGGAGTTCAGCTTGAAGGCATATTGTAAAGACAGCTGCATTCACCGAATCGACAAGGAATTCCCATGAGTCACAGCATATGGCAAACATGCCGGATTCCATTGACGTTAGCCTGAAACCTAGGCTGTTAGTGTTGGATCGATCCCAGTGATGCTAATCTGGAGGACCAGCAGCATCACTGGGAGGTCCCCCCCACTACATATAGATGCCCACGTCAAAGGGGTTTGTGAAGAGAAGAGACATTGCACATTCATCTGTAGGGACTTCCACCCCTATATAAGGATGCTCTCAGTTTCACAGCTAAGGTTTGATTACTTGTTCTGCTGCTGATTTTTAGATATTTATTGGGTGGGTTCAATCTGCACCAGCTGCCTTGTTTATTTTTAGCTGCAATAATTTCTCTTCCAGCTTCATTTGGTTATCATACAATCGTTCAAGTCCCAGTCATTATTAGAGAGACTTCTGGTTTTCCTATCCCTAAAAATTTCGTGTGTGAATGCAGATGCAAAACATTTATTCATATTGGCAGTAACCTGCACAAGATCATCAACAGCTATACCATTCATATCAAGTAGACCAATGTAGCTCATCCTTTTCCTTCTAATATTATAACACAAGAAAAGAATTCTTTGCTACTTTTCTTTATATTTTTATCACTAGATTTTTACACGGTACAAAAAAATATATAAATTTTTAAGTGTAGAGGATAAATTTCTTTCAGTAATGATAACAATAATGACTCGGATGGTCTAAAGCTGATTTGTTTTTACATTTTAAAAAAATCAGAAGAAAAATGAATTACTTACCTATTGTGTTAGGAAATGGGTAGAATATTGCAACAATCACATTGATTAGTACTGCTAAATTAAATGCTATTGTGCTCCACACAGACATATGCCGGCTTACCCAATAAAGTAAAGGCTGTCCTAAAAAAAAAAAAAAAAAAAAACAAAGAAAAAAACAGCAACTTATTATATTAGACAGCCCATATGTGGCATTATCCAATCTATTTATAATAATATTACAGTGTACAACTATAGTCTGGATATTAATAACTGCAATCTATATTAATAACTGCAATCTTCAATCTGTAGGGACTTCTCCATATAAAAGTAAATAATACCGAGAAACTCTGCTCTTGTAAGTAGAATAAAGCATCTTTCATGTTGTAAACATAAACAAATAGCTTCTATTCAGGAGGATATACCTAATGTACTATTTGTATATAGCTAATGTACATTATTCTCCAACATGGGTTGGCAGAGTCACTCCTAGAAAGTAACATTTAAATCTAGAGATTGCACGACAGGAAGATGTAATGTGATTTATTTTCATTTTTTTGTTATGTAAACCTAGTGCTTTCGTGACATCCATCAATATGAACTTTAACATATTTTAAAAATATTTTCTTTAAAAATCCTAATATTAGTAATACAAAACAGTCAATATAAAGTAAAAATCATTTTGTTATTTTGTACTGATTTTATGAGAGTATTTTATACTATATTATTGTAAAATTCATTTATATTATTCATTGTAAATAAACAATGAATAAATTTGTAAAATAATAATATGTATGATTTTATTTCCATTTAACATTTGTAAAAGAATAAGGGAAGTTTATCTCAATATGATATGTAGAACACTTCTGTATGATACGCTTGAAAAATTAAAATGAATATAACATTACAGTAAAGTTTAAATTAAAAAAATCAAAAATATCATTACAGTAAAAAATTTATTGAAAACAATTAAATAAACAATAGCACACAATTAAAAATCAATTTAATGCAATTAAAAATTAAGTAAAAAATTAATTAAAAGAATTACCAAAAAATTGCAAAACGATTTTTGTTAAATTAATTTTTTACTTAAATTTAATTGCATTCAATTGATTTTTAATTGTGTTCTATTGTTTTTTCATTGTGTTCTATTGTTTTTTAATTGTTTTCAATTAATTTTTACTGTAATGTATTATTTTCAATTTTTTAATTTAATTTTTACTGTAATGTTATATTCGCATTAATTTCTGGAGAGTAGCATATGGAAGTGTTCTACGTATCATATTGAGATCAAAGTACAATGGATTGAGCATCACAGCTCTGGTTTATACTATCAAATTTCCATTTAACTTACGAACATTGAAATATATAAAGATGTAAAGAGTGTGTGTGTGAGGATATTAGGCATCAACTCAGCATTATAATGAGCATGTATGAGAGCTTGAAGAGCAGGGTGATTGAAGGGAATTAAGTTGAGGAATTATATATTATACTTTTTTTGATGGACAGATGGAGAATATTTTCTAGGGACCCATCAAGTTCTCAGCTGCCCATCTCAATGCCAGAGCTTGCTGTTGTTATTTTGGGTGCAAGGGCCACTTAGAACATATTGCATCTATCAGCAATAAGGAAGTTACACATGGCACCTGTTATGAGAAGTCAGATAAGATGATATAATTTTATCCATTTGTAAAAAGCAGAAAAATTCCGAGAGATTAGCATGTTATGATATGACAGAGCATCAAAGGTTCTTTAAAATGGGAAGAAAACTGAAAGAGATTTGCCAGGCATGAGTGTATAAGGCACATTCAATAAAAATGTGCTTCATTGTGATTAGAGAGTTGCAGTGCATACATAGTGGAGAATCATTTCCCATGAGAAAAAAGTGAGTAATCTGACTGTAACTGACTCGTACTATAGCTAGGACTGCTTCCTCCTTACTGTTTACACAGAAGCTACAGAACCATAACTGTGGTTCAGCTTTTATTTGAAAGAGTTTATTATGCATTTGAACTTGCCACAGAAGTGTCCGTTATTCCTTACTATGAAATCAACAGGGATTACCTTTATTTCTGATATAGGATGCTTCTTTTCAAACCAACTCTCCTAGTCCAACATGCTAACAATTCTTTCTGAAGGCGATATAAATTTTATAAAATATGTGGAACATCTTCCCCACTGTGAGAACAGTAGTGTTCCAGAACCCTCGGTCTCAATATTGAGTGCTCAACCCAACTTCTGTCTACAAACACCATACCTCGCCAGCAAGGAAAACATTAAGTGAATTGACATTAAAAAGTCTAAAGAGCTTAATGAATACGGAGCGATTATTCTCTTGATTCCTTAAGTGGGACTAAAGCTTTTCGAAGTGACATGTTCACAGGAATAAGAGCAACACACAATTAATCCGAAACCTTTGTCTTATGTTGTAATGTTTCTTTTTCACGCATGCATATTATAAGGCACCAGTTGTCGGATAACAGGAATGGTCTACAGATATTGATTGAATTTTCACATAGTTTCATCTCTGAAACTCCACAATAAGTAAATTTGTGGTAGTTATATGTTGAATATTTATTATTTTTGTTTCATTAAAGCCGAATGAATGTTGTTCATTTATTGCATGAAACAAAAGTTCCGATGCATCTGAATGACCTGCCCGAACCGAAGCTTCTGTTTAGCTCGAAGCTGTGCAACCCCCATGGTAGATCCTACATAAACGGTGTTGGAATTTTTACATGTGATGCTGTATATGAGGTCATGCTGTGATTGGAATGTAGTGTTTGAAGGTCGATTTCTAATGAATGTGTATAATTTATTCATGGCAAAACAACACAAAGCTTTGGTTTGGGTAGGTACATGCTCAAGCAAATCAATGTACACTATGGACACTATAGTAATCAATGGACACTGCTCATCGTGGACTAATGTTATTAGAGGAGTCCCTCAGGGTTCAGTATTGGGTCCATTATAGTTTTCTGTATTTATAAATGATATTGATGATGGTATATCAAGCTTAATGTCCAAGTTTGCAGACAATACGAAGGGTGGCAGGGTTGTCAAGGACACTACTGACACTATGCTGCTGCAACAGGATCTGGAAAGGTTGAGCAGATGGGCTGAGAGGTGGAAAATGAAGTTTAACATTGACAAATGTAAAGTACTACATATGGGAAACAGCAACCCCAGAGCAACGTATCAACTCTGTGGTACTACACTGACAGTGGTAGAGAACGAAAAGGACCTGGGGGTGGTTGTGCAGGCAGATATGAAGTTCTCTGAGCAGTGCAGACGGGTGCAAGAGTAGCTCATGGTGTATTGTCAATGGTATATAGGAATTTTTCTAGCAGGGTTAAGGAGGTGATTATTTCCTTGTATAAGGCAATGGTCAGACCACACCTAGAGTACTGTATACAGGCCTGGACACCTCATTTCAAGAAGGATGTAGAGCTGCTGGAACGAGTACAGAGAAGGGCAACAAGAGTAGTGAATGGAACAAAGGGGTGCTCTTATGAAGAAAGGCTTAACTTTTGCAAATTACAGTGTCTGGAGACTAGGCACCAGCGAGGTGATCTGATAGAGGTGTATAAAGCCTTGAATGGTTTGAGCATGCTCAATGTTGATGGGATTGTCCCTCTTGCTCAGAATAATCACCTGAGAGGGCATAAATTCAAATTGAGGAAAGACATATGTAGGATAGACGTGCGGAAATTTGCCTTTAGCCAGCGGGTGGTTGGCTGGTGGAAAAGACTTCCATCCCTTGTCGTGGAAGTTGATAGCCTAAATAAGTTTAAGGCTCAGATGCACAGGTATTTCGAACGAACAGAGGGGTGAAGTGGAAGTGTTTTTTTTTTTTTTATTTATTTTATTTTATTATTATTTTTTTTTTGGCTGATGCTGCATAAGCTTGCCTTCTTGCATCAAATGCCTCTACTAATGCTAATGCTAAATCTACATCCTTCCTAAAATGAGGCCTTCAGACCTGTATGCAGTACTCAAGGCGTAGCCTGACCATTGTCTTATACAGAGGGACAATCACCTCCTTTTCCCTGCTAGCAAAATTCCTATATATCATTGACAAAACCCCATGACCTGCCCTGGCAGCCTGTCGGCATTGCTCAGAAAACTTCATATCTGACTGCACAATTACTCCCAGGTCTTTTTGATTTTCTACCTCCTTAAGCGTAGTACCACACAGTTGGTACGTTTCTCTGAGGTTACTTCTACCCATATGCAGTACTTTGCATTTGTCAAAGTTAAACTTCAGTTGCCACTTCTTAGCCCATCTGCCGAAATTATCTAGATCCTGTTGCAGTAGCACACTGCCATTACTGTCATTAACAACCCTGCCAACCTTTCTATCATCTGCAAACTTCGACACTAAGCCTAATATACCTTCATCAATGGCGGCTCCGTAGCCAGGTGGGAAGGAGCAGCAGTGCGTAGCACATGCTTCTTGATAAGACCGGGGTTCGAGCCCGTCACCACCAAATACGGAGGATTCGGAAAGGTCAGGGAAAGACTACCAAAAAACCCCGAGCAATATGGCCTTAGTTGCTAATGCTCCTAAAAACCAAATAACAACAAACAAACAAACCTTCATCAATATCATTGATAAATATACAAAACAACAGTGGACCCAACACCGAACCTTGTGGTTTTTGTTTTTGTTTTTTTTTTTTAGGAGCATTAGCAACTAAGGCCATATTGCTCCGGGATATGCGGTGGTCATTCCCTGACCTTTCAGCATCCTCCGTATTTGGTAGTGACGGGCTCGAAACCCAGTCTAATCAAGAAGCATGTGCTATGCACTGCTGCTCCTTCCCACCTGGCTCCGGAGGCGCCCCACAAACCCTGTGGGATTCCACTAATAACATTAGTCCACGAAAAGCAGCACCCATTGATTACCACCCTCTGTCTTCTCCCACTCAGCCATCCTTTTAACTGATTATAATTAATGCTAGTGTAATTAATTATAACTGATGACACTAACAGAAAACACAAATAAACCGAAACTGCAAATTGTTTTTTTTATTTTATGGTAGTGACCTCCAGAAATGTGCTTTAGAAAAATATCATGAAGGCAATAGAACCTAGCGAGTCAACAGCAGGAATTCACAAAAAGGAATGGAAACGTTGAAAATTACACCTAACAAAATAACAGGGCTTTCCCAGCACAAAAGCTCAAAAATACCGTGTTATTTGAGATTTCTCGAAATTCTCAAACAGTATCATATAAGTATCGTGTTATGCGAGGATTGCTGCAATTTATCAATCGTGTTAGAGCGAAACAGTGTTGTAGTAGTACTGTGTTGTACGGGGGTTGCCTGTACTTGGATTTCAAGAAAGTATTTGATACTGTTGCATATAAAAGACTGTTGTACAAACTGGAGTAGTGTGGCATTAAAGGAAAGTAACTGCTATGATAAAGGGATGGCTGAGTGGGAGAAGACAGAAAATATCTATTAATAAAACACTGCTCTTTGTGAACTAATGTTACTAGTGGGTTTCCACAGGGTTCGGCGCTGGGCCCCATATTTGTCTTCTGTATTTATTAATGATATTGATGAGGATATATCATTCTTAAATTCAAAATTTGCAGTTGACACAAAGGTTGGCAGGGTGATTAATGACAGTAATGAAGGTATGCTGCTGCAAAATGGCAACTGAAGTTTAACATAAACAAATGCAAATTACTGCATATGGGTAGTGAAAAATGAAAAGCATCTGGGGGTAATTGTACAGTCTGATATAAAGTTTTCTGAGCAGCAGAGACAGGTTGCCAGGACAGCTCATGGGGTTTTGCCAATGACAGGAACTTCACTAGTAGGGTGGTGATTATCCCATTATATGAGGTGCTTCCTAAAAGTTCCCAAAATGTATTTATAAAATAAATTAAACTCACCCTGGGTCTTATTCGCCACTGTCACCTTCGAAGTATTCCCCTTGAGAGAATAAACACCGATCCCAGCACTTCTCTCATGATTTGAATGCATCCTGAAAGTCCGTCTTCGTCATAGTGTTCAGCAATGCATGCAATTCTGTTTGGATATCCTCTATGCTGTCAAAACTTTGATCCTTCAGCTTGATTTTCATTCTTGGGAAGAAGAAGAAGAAGTTGCAGGGGGGGCTAAGTCTGGAAAAATAAGGGGGATGGGGACGATTGTCATGTTTTTGGATGCCAAAAACTGTGCCACAGCAAGAGATGTGTGGGCCAGTGATGAAGGACCCAGTTCTTTGTATGCCATTTCTCTGGACATTTCCTCCTAAGAGCTTCTCTTAACCACCTCAGGACGTCACAGTAGAACTTTGTGTTGACGGTCTGGCCAGGAGGGCCAAATTCCTTATGGATAATCCCGTCAATGTCCAAAAAACAGATCAACATGGACTTTACATTGCTCCTCACTTGTTGGGCTTTCTTCGGTTGGGGCAAAGATGGGCTCTTCCCTTGGGATGATTATTGATTGGTTTCTGAGTTACACCCATATACCCAACTCTCGTCACCAGTAATGACTGTAGAAAGGAAGTTTTGATCACTCCTGGAAGATCTCTGCTAACTTCCGTACGATGCTGCTTTTGGTCTTCACTCAGTTGAAAATGAGAAGGATTGTAGTACTTGGCTGCAATCCTCCTCATGTTCAATTCGTCTACAAAATCTGCTGATATGTGGCACATATCAGCAGACCACATATCCTACAATGCCACAAATGTTGTGGATGGATGTCTGCAGCCTTCACAGATCACCACTTGAACTTTTGCAACATTTTCTGGGGTGGTACTCAATGATGGATGCCCAGACCGATTGTCATCAACCGACATTTTACCACTTTTGAAATGACTAAACCACTAGTAGGTCTGCATCTGGCCTAAAGCATTGTCACCAAAAGCTTGTTTCAACATCTTATGGGTTTCTGCTGCTGTATTGTTAAGAAGGAAACAAAACTTGATGCAAGCACGTTGCTCTCTCACATCAGCCATTGCAACAATCGCAAACTATGCAAAACATACAGCCAAAGAACTGCGCATACATTTCAATGACTATATACAGCCCGATACAATGTGGTACACTGATTCGAAAAGGATGCATGCAGTGTTACCTAGTGCCACAAGTCCATACTAGATGTAGTTCAAGCGCAACATTCGAATTTCTTGAACTTTTGGGTAGTACCTCGCATAAAGCAATGGTGAGGTGACATCTTGAGTATTGCATACAGATCTACAGGCCTCATTTTAGGAAGGATGTAGAGCAGCTGGAATGGGTACAGAGAAGGGTAAGGAGATTGGTGAGGTGAACAAAAGGGTTCTCTTAACAAGAAAGGTTTCGGTTCTGTAAATAGCAGCATCTGGAGACTTAAACACCTAAAACAGACCACCTTGCCTGTTCACTCTTCCTCATTTTTAATTTCATGCTCCCTCATGTGCATAATCTGAGCAAGAGGAAGAATCCTATCAGCATTGGTCAAGCAATTCAAAGACTTTAACACCTCAAACAGATCACCTTGCAGGTGATCTGTTTGAGGTGTTTAAGTCTCGAGATGCTGGCAATGGATAGTTTGAATAAATTCAAGGAAGAACCAGAAGGAAGGGATGGATAGGTGAAATGGGGAATTCTTTTTATATATATTTATTTATTTTTGGCTGATGCTATAAAAGCTTGCCTTCTTGTATGATTTGCTACTGTTAATATTAATATAAACAAAACTCTCATAAAATCAATATAAAGAAACAAAACAAATCATCAAATAATTTAAAATATTAGTTCCTCTTACCATGGGCTATATTGAAATAGAAGGAGTGCAGAATATTTGTTGATGCTATTGAGAGAGTGTTACATGGATCAGAAAATTTCTCACCTGGGGAGGGGGGGATACATAGATTAACAGATTAATAACTGCGACAGGCAGAGGTAAAAGTGATTCTTGTAATGCTTCTACTGGGATGTACAGTAGCTTGAAAAGTGAGACCTGCTGGGTTCACTATGTGACAAGCAAATATGTGGTTGTTGTTGTTGTTATTGGGTTTAAAGACACAAGGGCAACTGAGGCCAAATTGTGTCTATTCATCGTTTAATTGCATGACCCTATCTTTATGGTTGTTAAATTATATACTTTTGTATAGGCCAATACATTTTAAGTATATTAAAAGTTCTTCAATATTTGCATTGTTTCCTAGAATATGAGATAATTCAGGTGATAGCAAATATGTGGGTTGTGCAATGTTACTAAAAACAAAAACAAAACAGGAACATGCATGTATACTTATTATACACTCATGCTAGGAATATAGTAAACAAATTTGATGAAACTGAAGTACTGGTTAAGTAAAAAAAAATGCAGACATAACGGATATTGCAAAGGGATCCAGAAAAGTAGCCCCTCGCATTTCGCCCTTGACACATTTCGCCTCCTGTGGATATTGAGTAGGCTACAGAAATATAAACGATACACATAATTTTTTAATAATTCTAATTTATTTTGTTTTAGCATTAGTAGAGGCATTTGATGCAAGAAGGCAAGCTTATGCAGCATCAGACAAAAAAAAAAAAAAAAAAAACCCCCTTCCACTTCACCCCTCTGTTCGTTTGAAATATCTGTCCTTCTTTGGGCTATCAACTTCCATGACAATGGATGGAAGCCTGTTCCACCAACCAACCACCCGCTGTTAAAGGCAAATTTCCGCACGTCTATCCTACATCTGAGCCTTAAATCTGTTTAGGCTATCAACTTCAACAACAAGAGATGGGAGTCTATTCCACAAACCAACTGCCCGCTGGCTAAAGGCAAATTTCCGCACATCTATCTGACATCCGTCCTTCCTCAATTTGAATTTATGCCCTCTCAGGTGATTATTCTGAGCAAGAGGAAGAATCCCATCGGCATTGAGCATGCTCAAGCCATTCAAAGACTTATACACCTCTATCAGATCACCTCGCCGATGCCTAGTCTCCAGGCTCTGTAATTTGCAAAACTTAAGCCTTTCTTCGTAAGAGCAACCCTTTGTTCCATTCACTAATCTTGTTGCCCTTCTCTGTATTCGTTCCAGCAGCTCTACATCCTTCTTGAAATGAGGCCTCCAGACCTGTATACAGTACTCAAGGTGTGGCCTGACCAATGCCTTATACAAGGGAATAATCACATCCCTGTCCCTGCTAGAAATATTCCTGTATATCATTGACAAGACACCGTGAGCTACTCTTACAGCTCGTCTGCACTGCTCAGAGAAATTCATATCTGCCTGCACAATTACCCCCAGGTCCTTTTCATTCTCTACCACTGTCAGCGTAATACCACAGAGTTGATACGTTGCTCTGGGGTTACTGTTTCCCATATGTAGTACTTTACATTTGTCAATGTTAAACTTCATTTGCCAACTCTCAACCCATCTGCTCAACCTTTCCAGATCCAGTTGCAGCAGGATGGTGTCAGTAGTGTCCTTGACAACCCTGCCAACCTTCGTATCGTCTGCAAACTTGGCCATTAAGCTTGATACACCATCATCAATATCATTTATAAATACAGAATACAATAATGGACCCAATACTGAACCCTGAGGGACTCCACTAATAACATTAGTCCACGATGAGCAGTGTCAATTGATTACGACTCTCTGTCTTCTCCCCCTCAACCACCCCTTTATCCATAGGAGCAATTTGCCTCCAATGCCACATTGCTCCTGTTTGTGCAGAAGTCTTCCATGTGCAACAGTATCAAAAGCCTTTCTAAGAGCCAAGTATATAATATCAAAGTTATTTCCTGAATCCAGTTCTTTTGTGACTGCATCATAGTATCCAATCAAATTGGTCAGGCAAGACTTCCCCTTAACAAAACCATGGGGTGTCGGAGCTATAACTGAAGTCTTGTCTAGATGATCCTGCAGTGCTTCTTTAACCAGTGCCACCCTTAATTTTCTAGGAACAGAAGTTAAACTAACAGGTCTATAATTACTTGTGTCGCCCTTTGATTATCCTTTGTGAATTGGGGTCACATTTGCACATCTCCAGTCCATGGGTACTTCTCCTGAGTTCAAGGAAGCTCTCATAATTATGGCTAAGGGTTTGCTTACTTCCTTTGCTGCCTCCTTTAATATAACTGGATAGTGGTCTCCGACAGTTTTTAAATTCTGTACAGTGGGATAAACTGACGACGTTACCAACAGTAAATTCTAAGTGGGAAGCATTCAAGGAATTAATCGTGGATGCTACTAAAAGTTTCATACCTATTAAGAAATATTGTTCAAGGTTTCGGTCTAAATGGTTATCTAATGAACTAATGAGATTCGTAACAGAGAAGAAAAATGCATGGGATGCATATAAGTTATCAAGCGACTCAGAAGCCTATGGCAGATATAAGCTAATCAGTAATCAGGTCACAAAGGAGTTAGGCAGATTACGAGAAATCCTTGGCAAAAGATGCTAAGAAAAACAGCAAGGATTTCTTTACTAATATAAACTCTAAAAGGAAGAGGATGAATTTGATTGGTGCACTTGACATCGATGGTTCGACTGTTGATGATCCTGCTCAGATAGCAAACAAACTGAATGAGTATTTTGCATCTACATTCACACATGAGGAATTATTAAGGTTTGAAAATGGCAGAAGGTTATCAAATTGTAGCAGGATACTTAATGATTTTGTAATAACTGAAAGCAAAGTGGAGGAGAAATTGTTGAAGTTAAACATACGAAAAACATAACTGGATAGATCCCATCCACCCCAGGTGGATGGGATCTATCCAGTTATATTAAAGGAGGTGGCAAAGCAACAAAGCAAACCATTAGCCATAATTATGAGAGCATCCTTGGATTCAGGGGAGGTTCCCACGGACTGGAGATGTGCAAATGTATCCCCAATTCACAAAGGGGAATCGAAGGGTGACACGAGTAATTAGAGACCAGTTAGTTTAACTTCTGTTCCAGGTAAAATAATGGAGTCACTGGTTAAAGATGCATTGCAGGATCATCTAGACAAGACTGCAGCAATAATTCAGACACAGCATGGGTTTGTTAAGGGAAAGTCTTGTCTGACAAATTTGATAGGATATTATGATGTGGTTACAAAGGAACTGGATGCAAAAAATAATTTTGATATCATATATTTGGATTTCAGGAAAGCTTTTGACACTGTTGCGCATGGAAGACTATTGTACAAATTGGAGCAGAATGGTATTAAGGGTAAGTTGCTACAATGGATAAAAGGATGGTTAAGTGGGAGAAGACAGAGGGTGGTAATCAATAGGTGCTGCTCTTCGTGGACTAATGTTATTAGTGGTGCCCCACAGGGATCGGTGTTAGGTCCACTGTTGTTTTCTATATTTATCAATGATATTGATGAAGGTATATCAGGCCAAATGTCGAAGTTTGCAGATGATACAAAGGTTGGCAGAGTAATGACAGTAATGGCAGTGTGCTACTGCAACAGGATATAGATAATTTGGGCAGATGGGCTAAGAAGTGGCAACTGAAGTTTAACGTCGACAAATGCAAAGTACTGCATATGGGTAGAAGTAACCCCAGAGAAACGTACCAACTGTGTGGTACTGCACTTAAGGTGGTAGAAAATGAAAAAGACCTGGGAGTAATTGTGCAGTCAGATATGAAATTTTCTGAGCAATGCAGACAGGCTGCCAGGGCAGGTCATGGGGTTTTGTCAATGATATATAAGAATTTTGCTAGCAGGGAGAAGGAGGTGATTGTCCCTCTGTATAAGGCAATGGTCAGGTCACGCCTTGAGTACTTCGTACAGTACTTCGTTTGGAGGCCTCATTTTAGGAAGGATGTAGATTTACTTGAGCATGTACAGAGAAGGGCAACAAGATTGGTAAGGAGAATGAAAGTATCCTCTTACCAAAAGAGGCTTAAGTTCTGTAAATTGAAGTGGCTTGAGACTAGGCACCTGTGCAGTGATCTGATTGAGGTGTATAAGGCCTTGAATGGGTTGAGCACGCTGAATTCTGATGGGATCCTTCCACTTGCTCAGATTATGAACCTAAGGGGACATAAATTCAAATTAAGAAAACACAGATGTAGAATAGATGTGCGGAAATTTGCCTTTAGCCAGCGGGTGGTTAATTGCTGGAACAAACTTCCATCTGTCGTGGAAGTTGATAGGTTAAAGAATTTAAGGAGGAACTGGACAGGCATTTGGAGGGAATGGTGTGATTTTTTTTTTTTTTTTTTTTTTTTGTTTTTTTTGGCTGATGCTGCATAAGCTCATAAACTTGCTTTCTTGCATCACATGACACTACTACCACTACTACTACTACCCCAGGTGCCTTTCTTGTGTTTAGCTTCAACAATTTCTCCTCCACTTTATTCTCAGTTATTACAAGATTCTCTAGCTTACTGCCAGAGTTGAATACACCTCTGGCATTCCCCTCGCTGAATAACTCCTCATGTGTGAATGTCGATGCAAAATATTCATTTAGTTTGTTAGCTACCTGAGTAGGATCATCAATAGTTGACCCATCGATATCCAGTGGACAAATCTGACACATCCCCTTCCTTCTAGAGTTTACATAAGTAAAGAACTCTTTGCTGATTTTCTTTGCATCCCTTGCCAAAGATTTCTCGTAATCTGCCTTCGTCTGCCTAACCTCCTTTGTAACTTGGTTACAGATCAATTTGTATCTATCATAGGCTTCTGTGTCATGTGTTCATTTGTATGTATCCCATGCATTTTTCTTCTCAGCCATATATCTCATTAGTTCATCTGATATCCATTTAGGCCTAAACCTTGAAAAATATTTCTTAGTTGGTATGTAAAGCCTGGTAGCTTCCAAGATAAGTTCTTTAAATGCTTCCCATTTTGAATTGGCTGTTGGTAACATCATCAGTCGGTCCCACTGTATAGAATTTAAATACTGTCTCAGTCCACTGTAGTCGCCGTTATGAAAGCAATCACCCTTCCCTTTACCCCTAATGGTAGTTACCTCTTTGAGTAAAGCCCAGTTCAACACACTGTTATCACTGCCACCTAGTGGTTCATTTATCTGCAGATTCTTAATGCATGAAGAATCACTACTGATAATCAAATCAAGAGTATTACTCCCTCTAGTTGACTCCCGAACATGCTGCTATAGAAAACAATCATCCAATAAATCCACAAAAGCCTTGCTAGTGTGTGAGTGAGCAGCCCCCAAATTCCAGTCAATATCTGGGAAATTAAAATCCCCCATTATAAGACTCTCTGATTTACTGGCCCATTCTATTTCCCTGTACAGTTTCTTATTATACTCATCAGAGTCATTAGGCCTATAGCAAACTCCTACTCTCAATTTTGATCTCATAATGCTTATGTCACACCAAACTGACTCGACACTGCACTGTCCAGCGATGTCGACTGGCTTCACTTCCTTGGATTTTATGTGTTTCTTAACTAATAGCATAACCCCTCCTCCCTTCCTATCCTGTCTGTCCTTTCAGTAGACGTTGTACTCCCCAAATTCCAGTTCTGCATTCCTTAAATCTGTGTGACACCACGTCTCTGATATCCCAACAATATCTGCCTTTGATGTTTTGAGCAATACCTCAAATTTATTTACTAAACTCCTAGCATTGGTGTACACGCAAGTATACATGCACCTGTTTCTATTCTTAGCTACCCTAACACAATCCATGTGCATTTTAATAGTATAAATGCACATTATTATTGTTTAAAACTCAAAGTTGTATGCAATGCCTCTAAGGTAATCAATCACATTACGATTTTGAAAATCTTGGACTATTCTTTTAATTCTAGCAGAAATTGCAGCATACTTCTTGTTTCTTTGATTGCCTGAATTACCGGCAATTAGTTGTGTAATTTCGAAATTGTGTATCCCTTGCTGTTTCTTTAAAGAATCAATGAATCGGCAAATATTTGGGAATAAAGTAGCACAAGTTTCCTGAAATCCCCAGTGCAACCCCTCCGCGCCATTGTTGGTACGTTGCTGATTCAGTGTTTGTGTGTAAACATTCCACAATTCAATGGAAAAAATGGGTAATTGCCTGCCTCTCCACTGTCTTCTTCCAATATATGTATCTTCAAAGTAGTTTGCAGTCACCATAGCTTCACTGGGGAAGTCATCAGCTTCAACTAAATCTTCAAATGCTTGAATAACGTTAGCAGGAGGAACAAATGCCAATGCCGGAATTATTTGGATCCAACGAGCAAATTCATGGTCTTGTTTGCATTGGGCTTTTAAACCTTCATTCTGTACCTTTCGCCAAACGCTTTGGGAAAGATGAAATAAACAACCGGTATTTACAATACCAGGAAATTCCTGTTGGAAGGCTTGCATGGCACTTTGTTGAAATCTATAATAAGTCTCTGGGGTTGGAGACCCGGTTATAGATTTTTAACTTCTTGAAGCAACTTGACGCGTATGTGGCACGAGTTTTGTTTGGCCGAAGCATGTAGACCACTGGAATAACTGCACTGAATTGAACCACATGAATTGTATAAAGCTGCTAGAAATGCATGGGTACTGTGCTAAAAGTTCCATTAGAAAAGCACTCCTGGCTACACGCCAATAACTGAAGATTGTTACTAGTGGAAAAAATAAGCATGCGACCTGGGAGCATTTCGTCCTGAGAATCATACATCAAAAACCGTTGTACATTGCCATCGATGATAATTTCTTGAAAATTTTGTGGAATTACTAGGTCCTGGAGATTGCTCGGTAAAGCAGGAGTACTATTGTTGCATCAAGCATGACAAATGGTTTGTTTAAGTGAATCCTTTTTAGGAAGTAATGCCGTGACATTGGTATGAGCCTCTGCAATTACTGATGCAACAATTTGCTGTGGCCGTTCGTTCATGGTTGTTGCATGTTGCCGTATTTGACCAATCAATTGCAATGCTTCCGACCTTGCAGCTGAGCCGCATGGTTATGTTTAGTTATGCCTTTCATAACTGGGCCTTCCAAACCGTCTGTCCAAACACGCCCTTTGCAGGTGGAACGTTTTTCACAAACCCAGATTCCATGTTTTTCATCTAGAGTTCTCTTTCAAAACATGTAAATGTGGTTGTTATCATATACCAATTTTCTTTTGCCTCTTATTGACAAAACACTTTTTGCAATTGTACACACAGGATTAATTAATCAAGATGCAAAAATAATATGCAGATATTGCACTGCCTACGACGTTCAGCTTGTTCACGCGATGCACCGCCGATAATGAGGCAGCGAAAACAGCAAACGCGCACTGTCCACTGCGCCAGGAAATGTGAGGAGAGCCAGGTGCAGGAACTTTTGTTTGAATTTAGACAAATCAGAACAAGATTCACTTTTACTGAAAAGACTCCTATAAGATTAGTCACCGTTCCCCCCCCCCCATGTCCGTCACTATCCACGTGACTATCACCCTCGTGGTCGAGTATGTATTTTTTCCATTGCGAAAGGATTAACAGTTCCAATTAATCCTTTCACAATGGAAAGAGAACCCTGAAGTCATACAAAAGGGGAGAAATTTGTTTAAAGGCTATGTGAAAATTTGTACACGAATGTAATTTTGAAAATTTGTTCGGAAAAGTTAGAGTTATCGGAAGTTCAGTTCGAGTAATCGAGAGAGTTTAACATTGAATCGCCACTAAAGGGGTTGGAACTTCAATAAAAATTCAAGTTATCGAGAATTGACTGTATTTACATTTTTGTAACCTACTCATTATCTACTTGGGATGAAATGTGCCGGGGTCAAAATTTTCAGGGGGAGAGATGTGGGAGTCGAGCTGGGGGGGGGGACAAAATGTGAGGGGCCACTTTTCCATAAAGAACGGAGGTGCCCCCAGTAGTTCAATAAACATGCACAGTTTTACTACTAGTTGTTCTGAAAGATTTATTATAGTAAATAATAAAACATATAGCAAAGACAGGAATATAAAATCCAACATTCTTTCAATGATTTTGGGTTTTGTGTTTGAGAATGCTACACTGCAGGAAACAAGATATGCAGTTTCAAATTTTGTACACTGCGAAGTGCACCAAATTTGAAATAAATCTCAAATTGGAAATAATTAATAGTAATGATTATATATGTTTTTTTTTAATTTATATACATAATAAGCAGAATATATGTGCAAGTCTGAATTTTTTTGCATTTTAAGTCTTTTAAACTTAAAAATGGAAGAGAATCAGATTAATGTTTCTATTTTTTGGTCTAAATTTTTTTTTTATTAAAAATATGCCATAAAACGTATGGCATATTTTAAAATTTAAAATTTTTTTATTAAAACTTAAAATGCACATGCAATCAGTATTGCAATTTCAACTCCATTTAGAAAAGATGAATCTCTAATTCTCTTCCATTATAAACATAAAAATGGAAGAGAATTAGAGATTAATTTTTTTTTTATTTTGAAATTTTCAGCAGAATTAATATACTTTTTTTGTTTTATTAAAAATAAAGAGTGTAAAACATATGGCAAAATTTAAATTTTTTATTACAACTTAAAAAGCACATGCAATCAGTATTGTAATTTCGACTCCATTTAGAAAAGATGAAATATTGGCACTGTTCAAGCAGAATTCAATAAAAAATCCAAAAAAAATTTCCCTCCAGAAATTAAAAAGAGAGTTGGGAATCATCAGGTGACCAGTACCATTTTTGTTACCCTTTGGAGTGCCACCACCATCAGTTAAAAATTATGGGGATATCGGCAAACATGCAGAAGTAAACAGACATTTAGCAATTTTGTACATTTGCAAATACACCTAAAAACCAATAGTTATGATGTGTATATTATGTATTCTCAACCATTGTAGTCATTTGTATTGGTAACATGCCAGGAATGATTCTATTTGTGTAGTGGGAGGAGTCGCATAATAGTGTGACATTTAAACTAATGATCATAGCTGGTTATATATTTTTATAATGCCACAAGTGAGTGGCATAATAAAAATATATAAATGGATGAACAGGCATCTGTTTTTTTTTTTTTTTGTTAGTTGTTGGTGCATCGGCTTCTGTGGCAACATTGCACCTCCCAATATTTCTGCATTTTCTACCCTGATCCAAGCCGGGGGGGGGGGATTCGAACCCGCAACCTTTAGGTTGTCAGGCAGGCACTATACTCACCCGGCTAGCCCGGCCGGTACAGGCATCTGTATCAAAAATTTATTATAGCATGGCATATTAAAAGGAAGAACACAAAACCCAATATTCATTCAAGATAGATGTTGCACTGCAAGTAACATGATATGCAGTTGAAAAATTTACACACTATGAGGTGCACCAAATTTTAAATAAATTACAAAACAAGAGTAACTAATAGTAGTAAATATATATATAATTTTTTTTTTTTTTTTAGTAATATTCATTATGTATATGAATGTTCCAAATTTTGTGCATTTAACAGGTCTTTTAAACTTGAAAATGGAAGAGAATAGGAGACTGTATCTAAGAACATTGCATTCGACATTAGGGAACATTTTGATGAAGCATTAAATGATAAACTGAGTAGACCAAACAATCAAGTAACAGGATTTTAAGAAAGAGTAGGAGACTGGTGGAATTACTTAAAAAGTACAGGTCACTGTTGAAAAAAAAAGCAGTGAATTAGGGTTGAATTTGAAAGTGTCTGCAATTCTGCCCAGACACAATAGGAGGGAGTATATGATGAGAGCCTTGTCGATCAATTTGGCCCTGGAAAGATTGTGTAAGCCTCAATGGGTAGAATTTTTTTCAGCTTGTTCTGTACTTGTTAACAGGAGAGACTGCTTCTACAGGGATGGGATACACTTAAATAGAAAGGGTGCAAGAATATTTGCTGATGCTATTTAAGCAGTGTTAGGTGGGTCGGAAAACTGCTAGCTTGGGGGGGGATACAAGGACTAATAGATTAACAGTAGCCACTGGCAGAGGTGAAAGTAATTCTTGCACTACTTCTATTGGAATGAGCAGCAGCCTAGAAAACAAGATGCAGGGTATTTCAGAGACTGCTGGGAGTCATTGCGATAAAGTAAACCCCAGTTGTTTTAGGGTAGCTAAGAAAAGGAACAGGTGGTTGTATACTTGCGTGTACACTAAAGCTAGGAGTTTGGTAAATAAATTTGATGAATTTGAAGTATTGCTCAAAACATCAAAGGCAGATATTGTTGGGATTTCAGAGATGTGGTGTCACACAGATATAAGGAATGCAGAACTGGAATTTGGGAGTACAATGTCTTCAGAAAGGAGAGACAGGATAGGAAGGGAGGAGGCGTTATGCTATTAGTTAAGAAACACATAAAATCCAAGGAAGTTAAGCCAGTAGACATCGCTGGACAGTGCAGTCTCGAGTCAGTTTGGTGTGACACAGGCATTGGGAGATCAAAATCAAGAGTAGGAGTGTGCTATAGGCCTAATGACTCTGATGAGTATAATAAGAAACTGTACAGGGAAATAGAGTGGGCCAGTAAATCAGAGAGTCATATAATGCGGGATTTTAATTTCCCAGATATTGACTGGAATTTATGGGTTGGTCACTCACACACTAGCAAGGCTTTTGTGGATTTATTGGATAGATGTTTTCTATATCAGCATGTTTGGCAGGCAACTAGAGGGAATAATACTCCTGATCTGATTATTAGCAGTGATTCTTCATGCATTAAGAATCTGCACATAAAGGAACAACTAGATGGCAATGATCACAGTGTGCTGAAGTGGGATTTACTCAAAGAGGTAACTACCATCAGGGGTAAAGGGAAGGGTTTTTGTTTTCGTAAAGGTGACTACAAAGGTCTGAGACAGTATTTAAATTCTATACAGTGGGACCAACTGATGATGTTACCAACAGCAAATTCAAAATGGGAAGAATTCAAATAATTTATCTTGGAAGCTACTAGGCTTTACATACCAACTAAGAAATATTGTTCAAGGATTAGGCCTAAATGGATGTCAGATGAACTAATGAGACATATGGCAGAGAAGAAAAATGCATGTGATACATATAAATTAATGGGTGACATGGAAACCTACGATAGATATAAGCTGGTCTGTAACCAAGTCACAAAGGAGATTAGGCAGGAAAAGGCAGATTATGAGAAATCCTGGGCAAAGGATGCAAAGAAAAACAGAAAAGAGTTCTTTATCTATGTAAACTCTAGAAATAAGGGGATGAATCAGATTGGTCCACTGGATATTGATGGTTCAACTGTTGATGATCCTGTCTCAGGTGGCTAACAAACTAAATGAGTATTTTCCATCGCCATTCACACATGAGGAGTTATTCAGAAAGGGAAATGCCAGAGGTGCAATAAACTCTGGCAGTGAGCTAGATGATTTTGAAATAACTGAGAGGAAAGGGGAGGAGAAATTGTCGAATTGGCACCCGGGGTGGATGGGATCTATCCAGTTATATTAAAGGAAGCAGCAAATCAAGTAAGCAAACCTTTAGCATAATTATGAGAGCTTCATTGGACTCAGGGGAGGTACCCATAGACTGGAAATGTGCAAATGTGACCCCAATTCACAAAGCAAGGTCAAAGGCTTACACAAGTAATTATAGACCTATGAGTTTTAACTTCTGTTCCAGGAAAATTAATGGAGGCACTTGTTTTAGAAGCACTGCAGGATCATCTAGACAAGACTTCAGTTATAGCTTGGACACAGCATGATTTTGTTAAGGGAAAGTCTTGCCTGACCAATTTGATTGGATACTATGATGCAGTCACAGAAGAACTGGATGCAGGGAAAATCTTTGATATTATATATTTGGATCTTAGAAAGTCTTTTGATACTGTTGCACATGGAAGTCTGCTTCACAAATTGAAGCAGTGGCATTGGAGGCAAATTGCTGCTATGGATAAAGGGATGGTTGAGGGGGGAGAAGACAGAGAGTGGTAATCAATGGACGCTGCTCATTGTGGGCTAATGTTATTTGCATTAGTAGAGGCATTTGATGCAAGAAAGCATGCTTATGCAGCATCAGCCAAAAAAAAAAAAAAAAAAAAAAAATGCTCCCATTTAACCATTCTGTTCGTTCAAAATACCTATCCAGTCGAGCCTTAAACTTATTTAGGCTATCAACTTCCACGACAAGGGATGGATGTCTGTTCCACCAACCAACCACCCGCTGGCTAAAGGCAAATTTCCGCACGTCTATCCTACATCTGTCTTTCCTCAATTTGAATTTATGCCCTCTCAGGTGATTATTCTGAGCGAGAGGAAGAATCCCATCAGCACTGATCTTGCTCAATCCATTCAAGGCTTTATACACCTCTATCAGATCAACTCGCTGGTGCCTGGTCTCCAGACACTGTAATTTGCAAAACTTAAGCCTTTCTTCGTAAGAGCATCCCTCTGTTCCCTTCACTAATCTTGTTGCCCTTCTCTGTACTCGTTCCAGCAGCTCTACATCCTTCTTGAAATGAGGCCTCCAGACCTGTATACAGTACTCTAGGTGTGGCCTGACCATTGCCTTATACAAGGGAATAATCACCTTCTTATCCCTGCTAGAAAAATTCCTATATATCATTGACAATATTCCATGACCTACTCTTGCAGCCCGTCTGCACTGCTCAGAGAACTTCATATCTGCCTGCACAATTACCCCCAGGTCCTTTTCATTCTCAACCACTGTCAGTGTAGTACCGCAGAGTTGATACGTTGCTCTGTGGTTACTGTTTCCCATATGTAGTATTTTACATTTGTCAATGTTAAACTTCATTTGCCACCTCTCAGCCCATCTGTTCAACCTTTCCAGATCCTGTTGCAGCAGCATAGCGTCAGTAATGTCCTTAACAACCCTGCCAACCTTTGTATCATCTGCAAACTTGGACATTAAACTTGATATACCATCATCAATATCATTCATAAACACCGAAAACAACAACGGACCCAACACTGAACCCTGAGGAACTCCACTAATAACATTAGTCCACGTTGAACAGTGTCCATTGATTACCACTCTCTGTCTTCTGCCACTCAACCATCCCCTTATCCATAGCAGCAATTTGCCTCCAATGCCACACTGCTCCAATTTGTGCAGCAGTCTTCCATGTGCAACAGTATCAAAAGCCTTTCTAAGATCCAAATATATAATATCAAAGTTATTCCCTGCATCCAGTTCTTTTGTGACTACATCATAGTATCCGATCAAATTGGTCAGGCAAGACCTGCCCTTAACAAAACCATGCTGCGTCTGAACTGTAACTGAATTCTTGTCTAGATGATCCTGCAGTTCTTCTTTAACCAGTGCCTCCATTAATTTACCTGGAACAGAAGTTAAACTCACAGGTCTATAATTACTTGTGTCAGCCTTTGATCCTCCTTTGTGAATTGGGGTTACATTTACACATCTCCAGTCTATGGGTACCTCCCCTGAGTCCAAAGAAGCTCTCATAATTATGGCTAGGGATTTGCTTACTTCCTTTGCTGCCTCCTTTAATATAACTGGATAGCTCCCATTCACCCCAGGTGCCTTTTTTATGTTTATCCTCAACAATTTCTCCTCCACTTTCCTCTCAGTTATTACAAAATCATCTAGCTCACTACCAATGTTTACTTTACCTACGTCATTCTCCTTCCTGAATAACTCCTCATGCATGAATGTAGATGCAAAATACTCGTTTAGATTATTAGCCACCTGAGCAGGATCCTCAACTGTTGAACCATCAATATCCAGTGGACCAATCTGATTCATCCCTTTCCTTCTTGAGTTTAAATAGGTAAAGAACTCTTTTCTGTTTTTCTTTGCATCCTTTGCCAAGGATTTTTCGTAGTCTGCCTTTGCCTGCCTAATCTCCTTTGTGACTTGGTTACAGACCAACTTATATCTATCATAGGCTTCCATGTCACCCATTAATTTGTATGTATTCCATGCATTTTTCTTCTCTGCCACATGTCTCAATAGTTCATCTGACAACCATTTAGGCCTAAACCTTGAACAATATTTCTTAGTTGGTATGTAAAGCCTGGTAGCTTCCAAGATTAGTTCCTTGAATGCTTCCCATTTTGAGTTTGCTGTTGGTAACATCATCAGTTGGTCCCACTGTATAGAATTTAAATACTGTCTCAGACCATCATAGTCGCCTTTACGAAAACAAAAACCCTTCCCTTTACCTCTGATGGTAGTTACGACCTTGAGTAAATCCCACTTCAACACACTGTGATCACTGCCACCTAGTGGTTCATTTATCTGCAGATTCTTAATGCATGAAGAATCACTACTGATAATCAGATCAAGAGTATTGCTCCCTCTTGTTGCCGCACGAACATGCTGATGTAGAAAACAATCATCCAATAAATCCACAAAAGTCTTGCTAGTGTGTGAGTGACCAACCCACAAATTCCAGTCAATATCTGGGAAATTAAAATCCC
The DNA here is from genome assembly GCF_048544385.1 of Mastigoproctus giganteus. Taxonomy (NCBI): domain Eukaryota; kingdom Metazoa; phylum Arthropoda; class Arachnida; order Uropygi; family Thelyphonidae; genus Mastigoproctus; species Mastigoproctus giganteus. The sequence goes on along the minus strand of NC_143587.1, from coordinate 77,989,428 downwards.
CCATTATAAGACTCTCTGATTTACTGGCCCACTCTATTTCCCTGTACAATATCTTATTATACTCATCAGAGTCATTAGGCCTATAGCACACTCCTACTCTCAATTTTGATTTCCCTATCCTTATGTCACACCAAACTGACTCGACACTGCCCTGTCCATCGATGTCGACTGGCTTCACTTCCTTGGATTTTATGTGTTTCTTAACTAATAGCATAACCCCTCCTGTCCTGTCTATCCTTTCTATACACATTGTATTCCCCAAATTCCAGTTCCGAATTCCTTATATCTGTGTGACACCACATCTTTGATATCCCAACAATATCTGCCTTTGATGTTTTGAGCAATACCTCAAATTCATCAAATTTATTTAACAAACTCCTAGCATTGGTGTACACGCAGGTATACATGCACCTGTTTCTATTCCTAGCTACCCTAACACAACCCATGTGTTTACTTGTACCGCAATGACTCCTAGCAGTCTCTGAAATATCCTGCATCTTGTTTTTCAGGCTTCTGCTCATTTCAATAGAAGCAGTGCAAGAATCACTTCCACCTCCTCCAGTGGCTAGTGTTAATTTATTAGTCCTTGTATCCTCCCCAACTAGCAGTTTTCCGACCCTCCTAACATTGCATCGACAGCATCGGCAAAAATTCTTGCACCCTTTCTATTTAAGTGTATCCCATCCCTGTAGAAGCAATCTCTCCTGTTAACAAGTACAGTCCAGGCTGAAGAAAATTCTACCCCTTGAGCGTTGTACAATTCCTCCAGGGCCGAATTGATCGACAAGGCTCTCATCATATACTCCGCCTATCGTGTCTGGGCAGAATTGCAGACACTTTCAAATTCAACACTAATTCACGGCTTTTTTTCAACAGTGACCTGTACTTGCTAAGTAATTCTGTCAGTCTCCTACTCTTAATATCATTAGTGCCAACATGTACAACTATATCACCTTTTGTGCCCTTAAAAGATGATATACGCTCTACAACGTCATCAACCTTTGCCCCTGGCAGACATACCTTGGTCCTATTCCACCTATCCTTTTTACAAAGCATGTTCCCCGTTTCCCTGACAATAGAGTCACCAACAACTACTAGTTCCTGTGGGACCAGCGCATTCTGCCTAGGGGGCTGCCTCTGTGTTGCCTGATGACCAAGTGCAAGCTCTGGCGTTGATGTGGGCACAGCTGAGAGCTTGATGGGCCCCTCAATTTATTTCCTTCGAGGGCATCCATCCTGTCCTTCAAGCTCTCGTATAGGGCCATAACAACATCTGAGTTGTCGCCTGATTTCCTTGCACTCCTTACATCGTGCACACACAAAGACATCCCCCTTGGCAGTATCATGTCCCGTACCCGACTGTTCCGCAAACATCAAGCAAACAGTGCATTTTAAAAGACTGTGATTCAGAGGGCAACTGCCCCGCTCAGTTCTCCCCTGAGCCACAGCACTCTCATTAGCTTGAGCCTTTTGCTTTGCTGCTCTGGTCTGAGTCATGATTCCGATTTAATTCAATAAAATTCTAATTTCAGAACAAAATTAAATCCTTAAGTTATATCCCAAAACAGTTATAACACTATATTTATTTTTTCGGTATTGAGTGTTTTCTACGAGTTCCCTTTATACAACTTCCGTATCACGTGTACCACTATAGTTATGTATTAATTATTTGTTACGGTTAAGTCGTTATATATATATATATATATAAAGTTAAAAGTACAATTTAATTGACAATAAAGTTTATCAAGATTAATAGATTTACTGATTAATTGACAATATTATATTATGCACTATACTACATTAAGCTTATGCTATCGTGTAAAAATGCGGGAATTCACGAACGGTACTTCTAGGACTCGTAAGTATTGATTAGCTTCCAAATCTCGCTATCTCAATTTAGAATAAACTAAGGATCCTGACTAGGTCTATAATCTACTTATAGAAGTAGATTTGATATAACAATTGGTTAATAAATCGAATAAATTTGGTTAAAAAAAAAAACCTCTCGTTCAATTTGTAACACGTGGATTTGATACCGTTACCGATACTAAGTAATACCTACAAAATCTCTGTCTAAGTTAAACTTTAAACTAAGTATCGTAACTAGGAATATAAAGCTACTCTAGAAAATAAGTTAATATGCCAATTTAAGCTAATAAATCAGAAAATAAATCAGGAAAAACTTCAATGTTCCAAGAGCGTCAAAGAGCTTCGTCCGCACAGGCTAAACTCGTTCCCATAAACTCGTTCCAATATTCATTTAGTTTGTTAGCTACCTGAGCAGGATCATCAACAGTTGACACATCGATATCAAGTGGACCAATCTGACCCATCCCCTTCCTTCTAGAGTTTACATAAGTAAAGAACTCTTTGCTGTTTTTCTTTGCATCCCTTGCCAAAGATTTCTCGTAATCTGCCTTTGCCTGCCAACCTCCTTTGTAACTTGGTTACTTGATCATGCTGTTGCAACACGATCTGGAAAGGTTGAGCAGATAGGCTGAGAGGTGGCAAATGAAGTTTAACATCAACAAATGTAAAGTAGTACACATGGAAAACAGTAACCCCAAAGTAACGTATCAACTCTGTGGTACTACACTGATAGTGGTAGAGAATGAAAAGGACCTGGGGGTAATTGTGCAGGTGGATATGAAGTTTTCTGAGCAGTGCAGATGGGCTGCAAGAGTAGCTCATGGTGTCTTGTCAATGATATACAGGAATTTTTCCAGCAGGGATAAGGAGGTGATTATTCTCTTGTATAAGGCAATGGCCAGGCCACACCTTGAGTACTGTATTCATGTAAGCCTCATTTCAAGAAGAATGTAGAGCTGCTCGAACGAGTACAGAGAAGGACAACAAGATTAGTGAATGGAACAAAGGGTTGCTCTTACGAAGAAAGGCTTAAATTTTGCAAATTACAGTGTTTGGAGACTAGGCACTGGCGAGGTGATCTGATAGAGGCGTATACAGCCTTGAATGGTTTCCGCATGCTCAATACTGATGGCATTCTTCCTCTTGCTAAGAATAATCACCTGAGAGGGTATAAATTCAAATTGAGGAAAGGCAGATGTAGGATAGATGTGCAGAAATTTGCCTTTAGCCAGTGGGGAGTTGGTTGGTGGAACAGACTTCCATCCCTTGTTGTGGAAGCTGATAGCCTAAATAAATATAAGGCTCAGCTGGACAGGTAGTTGGAACGAACGGAGGCATGAAATGGGAGTGTTTTTTTTCTTTTGCCTGATGCTGCATTAGCTTGGTTTCTTGCATCATATGCTTCTACTATTGCTAATGCTAATTCATAAAAAAAGGATTTAAAGCCAAGCAAAAGGTTATATTCTCTAAGTTTCTTTTTGCCATAGAAATGATGTAAAAAAAAAACTATACAAGTTACTGTCTAGACTTATTTGATTGCAATTCCATAAGGTGAACAATCCAGGATTTTTATATTTATAATAAAAAAGTAGCAACTATACCTAAATTAATCCTATTATTAAAACAGGAAATAAATTTTAATTGACAAAGAGAATCTTTAAGAAAATTTCTTCACGGGACTGGATTTTGTTGGAAGAAATCTCAAAATATTATTATTCAATAAAATGAATAATAATAAAACATTTTAAAATATTTTTATTATGAACTAAGGTTTATGCTTCATGAAACTCAATTAAAGTGTAAAAACTATTTTCTAATTGGCAAAAGTTTTATTTCTAAAAAAAAAAAAAGCATTTCACATTTCCTGTAGGTTTCAATCCAGCTGAGATTTGAATTTCTCAACTGCTCAGCTTATTCCACTAATTAACAACTCACCAGCTGAAGGAATGACCCCATGATGAACCCACATATTGAACTTATTTTCCCATTTCAGATTATAGGGACAGCTAATTTGGTCAAGAGCAGATATTTTATGTTTGTAATATAGTCAGTTGCTTTTAAATCTAATTGCACATTGCTTAATTCTGTCCTTTGATGTTAAATAAGTAATCTCTGCTTAATGTGGGCGAGGAGGAGTTCCTGGCAATTCCAAGTGAAAATCTGTATGAAAATATGTTACCACTATGTTTTATTTTAATCTACTACTAAAGAAACAATAAAATGACAAAGTTTTATACATTATATACGCATTTTTAAAATTATGTGCATATGTATCATAGAAATATATATTACTTATAGGGCTTTATAATCCCTTCTGTTAAAAAGTGAATCCAGGGTGGGATGCTAGGCTATTTTTATTTATTTATTATTTTTTATTTTTTTTACTTATTATGCAAAATTTATCTCTAGTACTCAAATTGTTGCAAATCTGTCCCATAGAATTCTCTCGGGTCATTGTCATGCTCCTCCAAAAATTTATGCCCAAATGTGCAGTAGAAACAGCCTTTTCAATGATTTTGACTATCAAAGTCATGAAAGTTATCCCATTATAAGGAAAATTCCTTTCACACAAAGTCGACAATGATCAAGGTGGTGATAGTGAATCTGCATCAAGGGAGCAGTCTTAGACACTTGTGTTTTCTCAAAAACAACATGGGGATCTAACTCCTGCAGTTAATTGTTGATAAGAGATTCGCTGTGGGAGATCAGAAACTCCTCTACTACATCTATCTACACTGACTCCATCAATCCCTATGATGGTTGATAGTCTTCATCTGCATTAGTGAGCTCATCTTCAAAATTGGGAGAGGCTCTGTTTACAGTTTCTGGGTACAGTCACTGCCAAACACTCTTTATACAAGACAAAGAAAGCATCATTCCAAGCTTTGCTGATGGCACAGACTGCCATCAATGAGGCTTGGAATGAGTGGAAATTATGTGGAATTTTTTCACTAGTCCACACACTTTGGTATCCTAGCCATCATAACACTTTAATGATGAAACTATGTATAATAATGTCAAGACAGCATAAGAGATGACCCCCCTTTACACAAACCTGACAGGGGATCAAAAGGGTGGTGAGAATGAATCTGCATATAATAAATGAGTGCCTAGCTCAGTGAGGTCACCCAACTGCAATTTTTTATTTTTGAATAAAAAATTTGCTGCTTGATTTTTTGAAATATAAACCACATTGCATAGAATGTGCAATAACTGAAAGTGTGCTAAGCAGGGATTATCTGTAATACGTAAATGGTGTAATTAAAATAATATTTTGATTACACTTTCTTTTTTTTTTTACTTCACCATTTTTTAGGTTTTCTGTTTAATTTTAATGTATAGACAAAATGCACAAGGCATAATTTCTTATGGTAATTAACTATATAATATCGGTGTAGATACACCATAGTTTACCCATAAATTTGAATTACGTATGTAGTGTAAAAGGCATTGTTTTAATTGTATCTCATATTGTGGGTGCCTTCACAACGAGATAGCTGGTATTGCACTACTTCAAATAAATAATGCTTCTCTAGTAGAGAAGACTACTGTTATTTATTTTCAGTGGATACTACTACACTACATACATAGTTCAAATTTATGGGTAAACTATGAGATATCTACACTGATATTATATAGTTAATTACCTAAACCCATAAGAAATTATGCCTTGTGCATTTTGTCTTCTAATACATTATTATTTGTACACCATTTGGCACCTCTCATATTGTGGAAATAACTTCACAACTGTGATGGCATGTTGCATTACCAGGGTATCTGCCCACTCACTGATGAAGAAGCCAACTAGCTTCAAAATGATCGTCTGGGTGGTGGTATCCACTGAAAATAAATAACAGTAGTCTTCTCTACTAGAGAAGCATTATTTATTTGAAGTGGTGCAATACAAGCTATCTCATTGTGAAGGCACCCACACAATATGAGATACAATTAAAACTATGCCTTTTACACTAAATACATAGTTCAAATTTATGGGTAAACTATGGTGTATCTACACCCATATTATATAGTTTAATTTTAATATGCACATAGTTGTGTTAAGTAATTTTAAGTAAACACACAGTTGGTTTTAACCAACTGTGTGTTTACTTAAAATAAAATATTCCTATCAGTTATATATTACACCTGGTTTCTGAATTAATCAATATTTCAAAATATTGATTAATTAATACAGAAAACCAAGTTGTACCAACAAATTTTGCACTTTACTAAATTATTATTAAGGTGTGTGTGTGTTATTTGTTTGTTTGTTATTTGGTTTTTAGGAGCATTAGCAACTAAGGCAATATTGCTCCGGAGATATGCGGTGGTCATTCCCTGACCTTTCTGCATCCTCCATATTTGGTGGTCACGGGCTCGAACCCCGGTCTAATCAAGAAGCGTGTGCTACGCACTGCTGCTCCTGCCCACCTGGCTACGGGGGCACTGTGTGTGTGTGTGTGTGTGTGAGAGAGAGAGAGAGAGAGAGAGAGAGAGAGAGAGAGAGAGAGAGAGAGAGAGAGAGAGAGAGAGAGAGAGAGAGAGAGAATGCTTGTCTACTTGTTTTGCATCTGTCTGATGTCTATCTATTCACTTTTAATAATTCAACATCCAATAAATAGATTTTTGTGAATATTTTCATTTCACACTTTAGAAACATTTGTCAAGACATTTTGAATTTTGTTAAAATTGGATAAATAAAAATATGATAATTTTTTAACACATATCTTTGGTTATTTATTTACTAGTGAGTAAATTTTCCTGACAACAGGCTTTTTTTTTATTAGACTTTTCTGTATGTTATTGTAAGTTCCAATGTTCACTCTGCAATTTTTATAATGGGGAAAGAAGCTTGGATTTGACATTAGTTTATGAAGAAAGTCTGGAAATGCTCGCCTAATTTCCAATTTAAATTTTGTCTTGGTGGCAAGAACTGCAGAATTTTTTTATCCTACATTTTTTTTTTTTGAGAAAATTTCTTGAGTTATAAAACTCACAAATATTTTTCATTCGACTGCAGTCATGTTGTTCAGTATTTGGTTCTTGTTTCAATTTTGGACTTCTTGTCAAGTTCTGTTTATCTAAACAACTACACTTCTATTCTTACATTGGATTGTTGAGAAGTCTCATTATGGATTACAATTCTGTGTTTGGCACTGCCAGTTGCTTAGAAGGGTTTCATTTTGCTCTTACACTAATCATTCATTTTGCATTTGAAGTTTTTATCCATTTCCAAGTTTCTAGACTCTGACACTCAAACCAATGTGGTCTTCATTCATTAGCTAGTCTCTCTTCTTTCTTTGTTTTCCCTCACAGGATTCATCTCTCTCTCTCTTTCTACCATTGTAACTACTTTAAAATACCAATCGCCTTATAAACCTTTCAAAACGTATACAGAAATGATATTTCAACTTATTATTTGAAAATAAATATATTGAAAAGGAAAAAATGCATAAACAAATAATGGAAATATTCTGAAGAATAGCTGAATATGAACAATCTAATGCTAATATTTTTGAATATCATTTGGTAATCCTTTGAAATAATTATAAAAAAGTGTCAATCATATTACACTCACAATAAAATGTGCACTGGAACCATTGTCTCAACTAATGCCAACACGCAAGTACTTCTGTACTGCAAGCACTCTTTGAACATCATGTATCATGACATCACAGCACAACCTCACATTTATGCTGTGGTAGGCTAACATGAGACATTAGATTGAGGACGAGAGTTTCCTGTGCGGACGTGCCTTTCTGCCGCTCTTGGAACAGAGAAGTTTTTTCTGATTTATTTTCTGCTTTATTAGTTTAAATTGACATATTAACTTATTTCTAGAGTAGCTTTATATTCCTATTTATGGTACTTAAAGTTAAAGTAACTTAGATAGAGATTTGTAGGTATTACTTAGTATCGGAAAGGGTATCAAATCCACATGTTTACCATTCATAAACAGCCGCCATTGTTACGTGAAAATTAATCAGTAAAATCTATTAATCTTGTCGAACTTCATTGGCAATTAAATTGTACTTTTAACTATACATATAACCACTTAGGTTACGGAACATAAATAATTAGTAAAAATAAGTAATTAATACATAACTTGATATGGAAGTTATATAAAGGGATTTCGTAGATAACACTCGTTACTGAAACGCGATACAGCATATCGGGAATTCGATAGCATTAGCTTTGTATAGTATAGTGCATAATATAATATTGTCAATTAATCAGTAGATCTATTAATCTTGTTAAACTTCATTGTCAATTAAATTGTACTTTTAACTATATATATATAACGACTTAGAGTACAAAAGTAACAAATAATTAATACATACTTGATACGGAAGTTATATAAAGGGAACTCGTAGATAACACTTGATACTGAAAAATAAATATAGCGTTATAACCGTGTTAAGATACAAGTTTAAGGTTTTAATTTTGTTCTGAAATTGTAATTTTATTGACATTTAAATCGAAATCATGACTCTGACCAGAGCAGCAAAGCAAAAGGCTCAAGCTAATGGGAGTGCTGTGACTCAGGGGAGAACTGAGGGGGGCAGTTGCCCTCTGAATCACAGCCTTTTAAGATGCACTGTTTGCTTGATGTTTGCGGAGCAATCGGGTACGGGACATGATACTGCCATGGGGGATGTCTTTGTGTGTGCACGATGCAAGGAGTGCAAGGAAATTAGGCGACAACTTGGCGTTGTTATGTGCCTATATGAGACCTTGAAGGACAGGGTGGATGCCCTCGAAGGAAATAAATTGGGGGGGACCATCAAGCTCTCAGCTGCCCACATCAACGCCAGAGCTTGCACTTGGTCATCTTGCAACACAGAGGCAGCCCCCAAGGCAGAATGCGCTGGTCCCTCAGGAACTAGTAGTTGTTGGTGACTCTATTGTCAGGGAAACGGGGAACATGCTTTGTAAAAAGGATAGGTGGAACAGGACCAGGGTATGTCTGCCAGGGGCAAAGGTTGATGACGTTGTAGAGCAGATATCATCTTTTAAGGGCACAAAAGGTGATATAGTTGTACACGTTGGCACTAATGATATTAAGAGTAGGAGACCGGCGGAATTACTTAACAAGTACAGGTCACTGTTGAAAAAAAGCCGTGAAGTAGGGTTGAATTTGAAAGTGTCTGCAATTCTGCCCAGACACGATAGGAGGGAGTATATGATGAGAGCCTTGTCGATCAATTCGGCCCTGGAAAGATTTTGCAAGGCTCAAGGGGTAGAATTTTTTTCAGCCTGGAATGTACTTGTTAACAGGAGAGATTGCTTCTACAGGGATGGGATACACTTAAATAGAAAAGGTGCAAGAATATTTGCTGATGCTATCGAGGCAGTGTTAGGTGGGTCAGAAAACTGCTAGCTTGGGGGGAGACAAAGACTAATGGATTAACAGTAGCCACTGGCAGAGGTGAAAGAGATTCTTGCACTGCTTCTATTGGAATGAGCAGAAGCCTGAAAAACAAGATGCAGGATATTTCAGAGACTGCTGGAGGTCATTGCGGTACAAGTAAACACATGGGTTGTGTTAGGGTAGCTAAGAATAGAAACAGGTGCATGTATACTTGCGTATACACCAATGCTAGGAGTTTAGTAAATAAATTTGATGAATTTGAGGTATTGCTCAAAACATCAAAGGCAGATATTGTTGGGATATCAGAGACGTGGCGTCACACAGATATAAGGAATGCAGAACTGGAATTTGGGGAGTAAAATGTGTATAGAAAGGATAGACAGGACAGGAGGGTAGGAGGGTGGCAAATGAAGTTTAACATTGACAAATGTAAAGTACTACATATGGGAAACAGTAACCCCAGAGCAACGTATCAACTCTGTGGTATTACACTGACAGTGGTAGAGAATGAAAAGGACCTGGGGGTAATTGTGCAGGCAGATATGAATTTCTCTGAGCAGTGCAGACGAGCTGTAAGAGTAGCTCACGGTGTCTTGTCAATGATATACAGGAATTTTTCTAGCAGGGACAGGGATGTGATTATTCCCTTGTATAAGGCATTGGTCAGGCCACACCTTGAGTACTGTATACAGGTCTGGAGGCCTCATTTCAAGAAGGATGTAGAGCTGCTGGAACGAATACAGAGAAGGGCAACAAGATTAGTGAATGGAACAAAGGGTTGCTCTTACGAAGAAAGGCTTAAGTTTTGCAAATTACAGAGCCTGGAGACTAGGCATCGGCGAGGTGATCTGATAGAGGTGTATAAGTCTTTGAATGGCTTGAGCATGCTCAATGCCGATGGGATTCTTCCTCTTGCTCAGAATAATCACCTGAGAGGGCATAAATTCAAATTGAGGAAGGACGGATGTCGGATAGATGTGCGGAAATTTGCCTTTAGCCAGCGGGTAGTTGGTTTGTGGAATAGACTCCCATCGCTTGTTGTTGAAGTTGATAGCCTAAACAAATTTAAGGCTCAGCTGGACAGGTATTTCGAACGAACGGAGGGGTGAAATGGGAGTAGTGGTTGTTTTTTTTTTTTTTTTTTTTTTGGCTGATGCTGAATAAGCTTGCTTTCTTGCATCATATGCCTCTACTAATGCTAATGCTAATGCCAATTAACCAAATTCCTACTGCTGCAAAGAGTTGGAATTGTACCAAGTGACACAGAGATATAATTGGGCTTTTATGGAATTTTAAAACATATACTGGATTATATTCAATGAATTTTTGCTGGATTTCAAAAAACATCTGTTTAGAACTGTACACAAAAATAATTAAAACTAAAAAAAAGTAATTGAATATAATAATTTATGCACCTGAAATGTAATGTAATGCATAAATTACTTAATTTGTTATAATATATTTAAGGAACAGTTTCTTTTGAAGTTTTTTAGCATGAATAAAGAAATTAGCAAACGATCTACTGATCTAAGACATCAACAACATTCTGCTCATGATTTAAAATCATACTTTTATGTATCTTACCTCTTAGTTTCTTCTGCCATTTCATCTCATTAAATAAATCGTCAATTCTTTCAAAGAAATCTGAAACCTTTAAAAATTTTGTGATGAACATAAAGTAATACCATGAAGGTTCTATAATAAAGTTTAAGAACCCAGGCATAATTAAGAGAATTAAATTATTAGAATTAAGATAATATACTGACATTCCAAATTTCAGAGAAGCAAAGCTTACAGATTCATACTCATGCGGATCATAAAACATTTTTTCTTTTATTATTTATTGTATAAGAAAAAAACACAAGATATAATATATAAAAAATATAATGAAAAATGGTGTGAATAGAATGCACAAAGATAACAGAAGTTAAAATAATAGGAATTAAAATAGTACGAGATTAATAAAAAAAATTGTTGGAGAACCTATGGAGGTACAAAAAACATCGATTACACACATAAGAAAAGATTGTATCAGTATTATTGTATAATTGGTATTTTTTATCAGCATTCTATTGTTTTCTCTTTGTAAGATGATTGTACTATAGAGAAGAAGCATTAAAGATAATAAACATAAGCTAAAAACATTTTGAAAGTATTCAATTGTGGTTGTGGTAGATATTTACTTTGTTGTAAGTATACTTTTTTTTCTCTAAATTCATCATTGAAGCTTGCAATTAACTTCTAAGTTAGCAGACATTGAGGTTTTACACTTGCAAATCTTTCTTAATTTCTCTCAATATGCTACACTATATCCATATTTCAGTTTTTGATCAATGACACATTTAACAGAAAAAGGAAAAAAAAAAGATAAAAAAACACACCTGACTACAGGGCATACACATGAATTTTGTCAATATCCTTAGTATTCTTCACTAAGAACTTTTGACACTTGTGATTATCTTACAGGTTTTTATTCTTAGTTTGAATTCATTACTTTACTATAAGTTTAAACACTACCATTTTCTCTTTACACAACACAAATGCATTGCTGTTCTGATAGCGGTTAGGCTGTGTTAAAGCACCATATCATATAATAACAGTTTGCAGTAGATCCATATGTTTTTGTTACAAGCTGACAAGAATTATATGAATGATGATATTAAAAAGATGAGAGAAAGGGTTTGTTGTTATTTGGTTTTTAGGAGCATATGCAACTAAGGCCATAATATTGCTCTGGGGATATGCGGTGGTCATTCCCTGACCTTTCAGCATCCTCCGTATTTGGTGGTCACGGGCTCGAACCCCGGTCTAATCAAGCAGCGTGTGCTACGCACTGCCGCTCCTGACCACCTGGCTACGGAGGCGCCGAGAGAAAGGGAGAAAAAGAATTAGGAATTAGGTAAAGAAGGAAGGAAGCAAAGCATAATGAACATTTCCATCATCCTTCTTGTGGAGAAAATACTGAAATGTTAAGTTATGCATTTGCCACTGTTAATCAATCAAGTCATGTAAAGTGTATCACAATAAAACTAACTGATATAGGAGAAATTAGAAATTGGGTAACAATTAATAAATATTTCCCAAACTCATAAATAAGGTGAAAATAGTGTAACTCATAAATATGGTAATAAACTCATAATTAAGGTAAGTGAGGGGTTTCTGTAATGGCCAATAAAGAAAAAACTAACATATGTATTATTTAAAAAAAAAGGCATACTGTAAAAGAAATAAAAGACAACTCTAAAATCAAATATACAGAATGATTTGCTTCGCATTAGCAACAACTACCTAATGGGACCACCTTTTCTTGCAATATAGCCTGTACATGTCTTGGAATGGATTCCACAAGATAGTGCTGCCCATATGTTGCAGTACAGTAAAGCCCGCACATTGTCAGGTGGATGGTAGTACCATAGAATGTCCTATTCCAGTAGTTCCCAAACATGCTTAATTAGGTTGAGATTGGGTGAGGGTGGCCACAGAAACATGGAGAATTCATTGTCACATTCTTGAAACTAGTTCGCAACCTGAAAGGTCTTGTGGCATGACATACGTCCATCAGATCAGGCGACAGATTACCACATGCTGGTGGTCCAATATTTTTTCTGATGTGCCCATGCAAGATGCAGTTTCTTGTGTCTTGCAGTGAGCATGGGTATCCACGATGACTTTCCATCATGGATAACCATGCTCACTGCAGAAGCCTATAAGAGATAATGTTCAGTGCATAGTCCATGCAACTATTGGTCGTGCTATTCCTGTATTGTATCAGGTGGTTAGGTGAGCCACTGTGCTGAACTGATGCTGTTATGAGATGAGGCATACTAAGCTCACCATGGGCATCGATCACATGTGACTTTTGGCTGGTCATCTGATCAATATCTCTACAATAGCCATATTGGCTATTGTAGAGATATTGACACCTGCACATCTTGTCCCAAAACTCATTCCATGTTTTAAGCCTGAAGTATCTTTACACTTACCCATTCTTCCTTGCACACACTCAGAAAACGATGATCATCACAAATTTACAACTTATATCAGCCTTCCAAATTTAAGTCTTCACTACCAGTTACTAATGCAAAACAAACTCAGGGTAAGTTTATATTGTCAATTTCTTATAAGCAAGATGATAAATTAAAATTATTCACACCGATACATGCTTCAATACATGCTCTCTCTCTAATGTAATGTTTTTATGTTGATAGTGCAATCTCAAGTAAATCTTGAAATTGTGGTATTTGTGCAAGAGGTTCATTTCTCAGCTTTAAAATTAGTTTTGATGATCAGCAGAGTATTAGTATTACAGGGGGATTGTTCAAATACGCTCCCATCTGGAAAGTTATTCCAACAATCAACCACTCTTTGGTTGAATTCAAATTTCTGCACATCTGACCTAGAACCATACTTCCTCAATTTGAATTTAAGCTCACTCATGCGTATAGTAGTAGTAGTAGTGGCATGTGATGCAAGAAAGCAAATGTATGAGCCTATGCAGCATCAGCCAACAAAAAAAAAAAAAAAAATCACACCATTCTCTCCATATGCCTGTCCAGTTCCTCCTTAAATTTATTCAACCTATCAACTTCCACAACGACAAATGGAAGTTTGTTCCAGCAATTAACCACCCGCTGGCTAAAGGAAAATTTCCGCACATCTATTCTACATCTGTCTTTTCTTAATTTGAATTTATGCCCCCTTAGGTTCGTAATCTGAACAAGTGGAAGGATCCCATCAGAATTCAGCGTGCTCAACCCATTCAAGGCCTTATATACCTCAATCAGATCACCGCGCAGGTGCCTAGTCTCCAGCCACTGCAATTTGCAGAACTTAAGCCTCTCTTGGTAAGAGGATCCCTTCACTCCCCTCACCAATCTTGTTGCCCTTCTCTGTACACGCTCAAGTAAATCTACATCCTTCCTAAAATGAGGCCTCCTGACCTGTACGCAGTACTCAAGGCATGGCCTGACCATTGCCTTATACAGAGGGATAATCACCTCCTTTTCCCTGCTAGCAAAATTGCTATATATCATTGACAAAACCCCATGACCTGCCCTGGCAGCCTGTCTGCATTGCTCAGAAAACTTCATATCTGCCTGCACAATTACTCCCAGGTCTTTTTCATTTTCTACCACCTTAATTGTAGTACCACACAGTTGGTACGTTTCTCTGGGGTTACTTCTACCCATATGCAGTACTTTGCATTCGTCAACGTTAAACTTCAGTTGCCACTTCTTAGCCCATCTGCCCAAATTATCTAGATCCTGTTGCAGTAGCACACTGCCATTACTGTCATTAACAACCCTGCCAACTTTGTATCATCTGCAAACTTTGACATTAAGCCTGATATACCTTCATCAATATCATTGATAAATATACAAAACAACAGTGGACCTAACACCGAACCCTGTGGGATACCACTAATAACATTAGTGCAAGAAGAGCAGAACCCACTGATTACCACCCTCTGTCTTCTCCCACTTAACCATCCTTTTATCCATTGTAGCAACTTACCCTTAATACCATTCTGCTCCAATTTGTACAATAGTCTTCCATATAATATCGGTGTAAATACACCATAGTTAACCCATATATTTTAGCTACGATTGTAGCGTAGAAGGCATCGTTTTAATTGTATCTCATAATGTGGTTGCCTTCACAACAAGATAGCTACTATTGAATTACTTGAAATAAATAACGCTTCTCTAGTAGAGAAGACTGCTGTTATTTATTTTCAGCGTACCAACCACCCAGACGATCGTTTCGAAGCTTTTTGGCTTCGTCATCAGTGGGCGGGTAGGTAATTCAATATGCCATCTCAGTTGCGAAGTTATATCCACATTATGAGAGATGCCAGAAGGGTGTGGTGGTAATGTATTTGGAAAATTAAATGCACTAGGCATATATCCTTATGGGTTTTCCTTATGGGTTTTGATATCCTTATGGGTTTTGATAATTTGATTATCAAAACCCATAAGGATTATGCCTAGTGCATTTAATTTTCCAAATACATTACCACCACACCCTTCTGGCATCTCTCATAATGTGGATATAACTTCGCAACTGAGATGGCATATTGAATTACCTACCCGCCCACTGATGACGAAGCCAAAAAGCTTCGAAACGATCGTCTGGGTGGTGGTACGCTGAAAATAAATAACAGTAGTCTTCTCTACTAGAGAAGCGTTATTTATTTGAAGTAATTCAATAGTAGCTATCTTGTTGTGAAGGCAACCACATTATGAGATACAATTAAAACGATGCCTTCTACGCTACAATCGTAGCTAAAATATATGGGTTAACTATGGTGTATTTACACCGATATTATATAGTTAATTATCAAAACCCATAAGGATTATGCCTAGTGCATTTAATTTTCCAAATAGTCTTCCATGCGCAACAGTGTCAAAAGCTTTCCTGAAATCCAAATATATGATATCAAAATTATTTTTTGCATCCAGTTCCTTTGTAACAACATCATAATATCCTATCAAATTTGTCAGACAAGACTCCCTTAACAAACCCATGCTGTGTCTGAATTATTGCTGCAGTCTTGTCTAGATGATCCTGCAATGCATCTTTAACCAGTGACTCCATTATTTTACGCAGAACAGAAGTTAAACTAACTGGTCTGTAATTACTCGTGTCGCCCTTCGATCCCCCTTTGGGAATTGGGGATACATTTGCACATCTCCAGTCCGTGGGAACCTCCCCTGAGTCCAAGGATGCTCTCATAATTATGGCTAAGGGTTTGCTTAGTTGCTTTGCCACCTTCTTTAATATAACTGGATAGATCCCATCCACCCCAGGTGCTTTTCTTATGTTTAACTTCAACAATTTCTCTTCCACTTTGCTCTCAGTTATTACAAAATCATTAAGTTTCTTGCTACAATTTGATAACCTTCTGCCATTTTCAAACCTTAATAATTCCTCATGTGTGAATGTAGATGCAAAATACTCATTCAGTTTGTTTGCTATCTGAGCAGGATCATCAACAGTCGAACCATCGATGTCAAGTGGACCAATCAGGTTCATCCCCTTCCTTTTAGAGTTTATATAAGTAAAGAAATCCTTGCTGTTTTTCTTAGCATCTTCTGTATAGTTTGAGGAAGTGAAAGGATTCCACCAGCACTGAGCCTATTCAATTCTCAAAGCCTAAAACACCTTAACCAGATCTCCTCGGAAGTGCCTAGCCTTCACATGCCAATTTGTAGAACTAAAGCCTTTCATGGAGAGAGCCCTTTTGCTCCCGGACATGTTTAAACAGATCTTCTGGACATGTTCAAACAGATCTGCATCCTTCCTAAAATGAAGCGTATGGAACTATATATCGGGGGAGTTCACAGACTAGCTGGGGGGATTCACAGACTAAAAGATTAATAGTAGCTACAGGCAGAGGAGAAAGTGATTCTTGCACTGTTTCTATTGTAATGAGCAGCAGCCTAGAGAGCAAGTTGGCGCCTCTGTAGCCAGGTGGGAAGGAGCAGCAGTGCGTAGCACATGCTTCTTGATTAGACTGGGGTTCGAGCCTGTCACCACCAAATACGGAGGATGCAGAAAGGTCCGGGAATGACCACTGCATATCCCGTAGCAATGTGGCCTTAGTTGCTAATGCTCCTAAAAACCAAATAACAACAACAACAGAGAGCAAGTTGCTGGGGATTTCAAGAGCTGCTGGGAATCATCATGAAACAAGTAAATACATGGGCTGTGTTAGAATAACAAAGAGTAAGAACAGGTGCATGTATACTTCCTTCCACACCAATGCTAGAAGTATAGTAAATAAATCTGATGAATTCGGGGTGCTGATCAAGACATCAAAGATAGATATTGTTGGGATACCAGAGACATGGTGTCACACAGATATAAGCAGTGAAGAATTGGAATTTTGGGAGTACAATGTGTACAGAAAGGATAAACAGGGTAGGAAGGAGGAGGGGTTATGCTGTTAGTTAAGAAACACAAAATCTAAGGAAGTGCATCCAGTTAACATGGGTGGACAGTGCAATACTGAGAATAGAAGTGCGTTATAGGCCTAATGATTCTGATGAGTTTATACTCATCAGAGTATAAACAAAGGAGGCAAAGAAAACAACAAAGACTTCTTTAGTATGTAACAATTGTGCAGAGAAATAGAGTGGGCCAGTAAATCAAAATGTCTTGTAATGGGGAATTTAACTTTTCAGATATTTACAATAGCAAGACTTTTGTGGATTTATTGGATGACTGTTTTCTACAGCAACATGTTCGAGAGGCAACCAGAGGGAGTAATACTCTTGATCTGATTATCAGCAGTGATTATTCATGCATTAAGAATTTGCAGATAAAGGAACCACTAGGCGAAAGAGTGATCACAGTGTATTGATGTGGGATTTACTTAAATATGTAACTACAACGAAGGGCAAAGGGAAGTGTTTTTGTTTTTGTAAAAGTAACTACAGTGGTCTCAGACAGCTTTTAAATTCTATATAAAATTCTTTGTGTTGCTTGTGTATATTTTATTGTTAAAAATGTAGCAACTACTGTAAATGTGGTCAATAATGGAACTACTGGATAAAAAGTTTAGTGCCTGAGGTGATGGAAAATTTACAGAGTATTAGTATCAGAAATGGTTACATGGTGCAAGGAAGCCTATGGCTTATGCTGCATAAGCCAAAAAAAAAAAATAATAATAATAATAATAATAAAAAATATATATATTTCATTATTTTATCTTCACAGCAGAAAAGTTTCTTTTCGAGTGGTGTGCTAATATACCAAATACTGTAAGCTAGTAATATAAGTTAGTGTAATTGAATCATGTATATATGCAACAAATTAACCAAAGTCATTATAGTGTCATCATTTCATTACATCTCATATTGTGCATAGCTTCACAATGGGGTGCCTATCTGGTTATACTTCGAATAAGTAACACTTCCCCAACAGAGTAGACTATTGTTACTTATTCTCAGTGGATATCACCACCCAGATGGTATTACAACTGACAACTCATAGCGAATAATTCCACAATATGAGAGATGCCAAAATGGTCATTAGTATTGATTTTTTTTTTTTTTTTTTTTTTTTTTTTTAAATGTAAACCCCAAACATGAGAGGTATTAGAACCTATAGTACTTAGTACTGTGCTTGGGTTGGAGGTTGAGAAGATGAAAGAAGATATTTGTTGACATTAGACTCTAACTTCTGTAGACTGTAATTTTCAGGAAATACGTATGAAGGAAAGTTGTTCCAGACAACGGCAGTTGAATGAATAAATGAGGAAGATGAAAAGTTGGTTTTGTGAGTTTGAAGTTGAACATTAAATGAATGTTAGCTGGTGTCAGCACGTGTTCAGACTGTTTTGAAAGAGAGAGTGGGAATTAAATTATAGAAGCCGATTCAGAAGAACAGTGCCCATGGAAATATCTGTAGAAGAGGCATGCAGCAGAAACAATACGTCTATGAGACAGCGAGTGGTGAGACTCTGTTAGAGATGAATCATTAATCAACCTAACACCCCTCTTCTGAACGGAATCAAGAAACCTGAGAGGTGGGGCACCACCCCAGATGTGGGAACAATATTCCTTGGTGGGGCAGATTTGCAATTTGTAAAGAGTGAACAGCTGTTTGGAAGAAAAGTAATGCCGAGAGCAAAAGAGAAAACCAAGTTTTTTAGATGCATAGGAAGCAATATTTGAAATGTGCTTGTGTCAAGAGAGATTAGAAGTCAGGGTAATCCCCAAAACAGAGATATCATTTTGCCTAGAAATCGGAGTGTCATCAAAGATAAGCATAGGAGCAGAAGAATCCTTTTTGTGAGATATAAGACAAAACTGAGTTTTAGAAGGATTGAAATCAACTAAGTTGTCTTTGCCCCATTGGAGAATTACCTGGAGATCGGCATTTAAGGAATGGGTAGCAGAATTTCGAGAAGTTGCAGCTTATGAGCAGGACAAGGTTTCTCAAAATGGAAAGTGGAATGCAATGTGCTATCATTGGCAAAACTATGGATAGGATTTCCAGGCAATGTTATTGTTATGGAGGCTTAATGGCACATAAGCTACTATGGCATTAATGTGCCTATTCACTTATTATTTTAAGAGAAGAGGAATTTCCATAAATTCAAAAGAAAATATGAAATCAGAAATTATTAAAAAGTCCAGTTTGCTTGAGGAAGTCAAAAAATTCAGAAATATTTGCCTTATCACCAATGAGATTTTTAAGAGTTATTGGTTTACGAAGATTTATCAGTGAGATTAAGGATGAAGCTCTGTGTTGTTTATAGTAGGGGCAGCCAATGAGAATATGTCTAACAGTCAAATTGTTAGAGCAATGTGTACACTGTGGTGGATCATCTCCTGTGAGTAAATAAAGATGTGTCAGATGAGTATGAACTATTCTTGCACTTGAAAGGACTACTTCTCATCTCGATGTACGGACACTGGAGTGCCAAATTTTCGGATCTTGTTTAAACTGAAAGCATTTATTATTAGTCTGAGAGTGTCAGAGTGCTGTCCATTGTGAGAGGCAAGCAGCATGAACGGTTAGTGTAATCTGATGCTGGAACAGAGATATTGGTTAAATCTAAGGTAGTTGGATTTTTTTGCAGCTTTATCGGCCAGTTCATTGCCTAAAATACCAGAATGGGCTGGAATCTAACAAAAAGTGACCAGTTGGTCGCGTTTTTTGATTTGTAATAACAAGCTTCTGATTTCATCTAGAATAGGGTGAACTTTATCTGCGGAATTACATAGCGGCGTGATTGAGCTGAGGGAGTCAGTATAAATAACAGATTTTAAAGAACAGTCAGAATAGAGATTTTCTAAAGCTAGTTTTATTGCATATAATTCAGCAGAAAAGATACTAAATTCTGATGGAAGGGATACTGATACAAGTCCAACATTTGAATTAGATTTAGAGCCATCTGTATAAATTTGGTAGAAATCAATATATCTTTGAGTGTGAATATCATGAAGTTGTTTGATATTTGTTGCTTGCAAAATATTCTTTCTCCATTGGCAGAGGTAAGTGTCACATGTTGGAAGAGGAGGAGGAGCCCATGGTGGTTGAGTAAAAGTTGGTACCTGCTGTACGGAAAGGATGGAAATATTCCAAACCTGCGCCTGTTCAAGAAGGCGAAGACTAGCTGGTTTTACTATGCTGGGTTTGTTTCTGTATAGGTTTTCTAACGGTGGGTTTAAAAGGTATGACTGAACGGGATGAGAGGCACAACTTTTTATCTTGACAGCATATTTCAGTAACAGTGTTTTCCTGCATAATTTTAATGGGGGAGAATGAGCATCAATGTAGAGACTATGTGCTGGCGACGTTCTGAATGCACCAATTGCAATTCTCAAAGCACTGTGTTGAATGGGATCAAGCCAGCGTAATGCACTGGCACTTTCTGGCAGAATCATAGATGGGAGCACCATAATCGAGATGGGATCTGATTAATGCCTTGTACAACCGAAGCAGGGGGGTACTATCTGCACCCCACGTTTGGGCGAATAACGCTCTGAGTATGTTTAACTTTTTCAGACAGGAAGTCCATACATTTTTAATATGATCTAGTAAATTTAATTTGTGGTCAAGGATTAATCCTAGAAATCTGATGTTAGTAGCGATTGGGATGGAGACATTGGAAATTTGAAGTTCAGGATCTGGGTGAAGTTTTTGTTGTCTACAAAAATGGATTGCAATTGTTTTCTGCTGAGAGAGTCGGTAGCTGTCGAGGCTGGCCCATTGTTGTATTTTATTTAGTGATATTTGAAGCTGTCTTTCAATAGATCTCATGTTTTGGGAATGGCAGGAGATGGAAAGGTCATCTGCATAAAGATAAGTCTCAATTGTGTTTGGAAGCTGTTTAGTGATGGAATCAATTCTAATAGCAAAACGAGTGGCACTCAATACTGATCCCTGTGGAACACTTTCTTCCTGAATGAAAGTTGAACAGAGGGCATGTTCGTATCGAACTTGAAATTATCTAGTATGTAGTAAGTTCTCAATAAATATAGGAAGGTTGCCACGTAGTCCGAGAAAGTAAAGATCACTAAGTATACCATGCCACCAGGTGGTATCAAAAGCCTTCTCTATGTCTATCAAAACCATTACTAGATGTTCATGTTTGACAAAAGCATTACGGATGGCAAATTCAGCCTTGACCATAAGATCTAAACATGACCTGTTTTGATGAAAGCCATATTGACTATGGCTCATTAGCTGTTCTGACTCAATGATCCAGACGAGTCTTCTGTGGATAATTTTCTCAAGAATTTTGCTGAGGCAGTTTGAGAGAGAGATATGGGTCTATAGCTATAGGGGTTGGATGGATCTTTTCCAGGTTTCAGGAATGACAAAACTGTAGAGTGATGCCAAGAAGCTGGAAAAACATTTTCTAAAAATATGCGATTGTAAAAGACTAGGAGAAGGCGCAAAGCTTTGTCATTAAGATGTTGTAGCATAACATAATAAATTCCATCTGGCCCAGCAGCACTATTGTGGGCTGTTCTAATGACATGTAACAGTTCAGAATATTGCAGAGGTTTATTATATGGGAGAAGGCGGGAAGTTTCAAAATTAATTCCATGCTTTTCTTTAGTGTTTTTAATTTGTTGGAATGAGGTAGTATAGGCTGATGTTGCTGAGATTTCTGCAAAAGTATTGCCAAAGCATTGGCTATATCTACAGGATTAGATAGATCTTTCCCATTCCAGGAGAGGATTACAGAAGGTATGGTAGGAAACTTACCAGACTGCTGTCTAATTTTTTTTCCATACTATTTTGGGATCAGTATTTCTGTGAAAACTGGATGCAAAACGGGTCCAGGATTCTTTCTTTGCTTGCTTTTGTATGAAGTGTGTTTTTGCCCTTAATTTCTTATAATTAATGAGATTGACTGTGCTTGGACACTGCGGATATAGGGGAGACCCTGGATGCCGTCATTAAACTCACAAAGAATACTTGTGCTTGGACACTGTCGAAACAAATTCCAGGCTTTATTTTTTGCTCTCTTTGCTGTGGTGCATTGTCATTCCACCAGTAATTATAATGCTTTCGGCCGACGGATTTGACGGTATCGTGTCTTTAGCCACATTTAGAAGATGCGACGTGATGTAATCTGTCACATTATCAATATGCTGGAGGCAGATTTTTGTCTCTTCAAGGTCGATTGATGACTGAAATTTTGCCCAGTCTGCTCGGACAAATTTCCACTTTCTGCAGGGTTGAATTGAAATAGTCTTTGCTTTCAGAATGTTGCATACTATTGGGAAGTGGTCACTGCCCATGGGATCGTTTATTACATACCACTCTATGGTTGGGACTAGTAATGGTGAACAAATTGAGAGATCTATTGCTGAGGTGTATCCTGCTGGGAGCTGTACGTGTGTCAGTGCACCAGTATTGAGTGGTGAAATTTAGTGCCTTCAAAAAGCTTTCAATTAGTCGTTCTCGTCTATCCAATTTAGGAGAGCCCCATAATGGGTGGTGCCCGTTAAAGTTCCCTAATATACAGAGAGGTGGAGGTATCTGTATAAAAAGGTCTTCAAGATCTTTTAAAGAGTAAGCACGGTTTGGTGGTAGGTAGATTGAGACAAGTGTTATTGCACTATGGAGAGTTATAGGAACAGCAACAGCTTCTATTTAAGTTTGAGTGGGATATGTTTAGTTGGGATCTTTGAATTTACTAGGATTGCCAAACCACCATGGGCAGCATTAGCAGTATTTCGATCTCTTCGATAAAGGCAATAGTTCTTTATCGAAGGAGAAATTTGTGAGGTTAGGTAAGTTTCCTGTAAACAAAAGGCAACCAGAGAATATTGGTTAATTAGGTATTGAATATCGTCTGTGTTGGAACGAAAGCCTCTGCAATTCCATTGTAAAATGCTGTGGTTCATTTTGGTTTAGTTGAGGATGATTCATCTGACTGTTTTTTGTTTGAGGAGGATTTTTTCGGGAAGGTAGGGCGTCCGGTGTCCATAGTATCATTTGTGTGAAGTTCTAGTATGGGTTCTTCATGATCTGGGTTTACATCTACTTCCATACTACTGGTGGATGATTCAGGTTTATTGTTCTGTTTAGTAGTTTTTAGTTTTTCTTTGTCATGCAGGACTGTCCGAGTCTCAATTGGGATACTGATTGGAGTGTTGGTTGATTCACTGATTTTAATTTGATGTGTGTCTTTTACAGAGTTTGATAATGTGTTTTTAACCGAGTTAGCTAGAGATGTGCTGGGAGGTACTGATACATCTGTTTAAGCTGCTGTTGAATGAAAGCATCGAGTGCAAGATGCACATGAACAACTGGGCATGGTCGGCATAACCTGTCTGTGTGCCTCGAGGTATGTGACTCTGTGCTCTATTTTATATTTTTGGATTTTCTTCTCTGTTTTCCACATTTCACAAGATTTGGAAAAGGCTGGGTGACTTTCTTTGCAGTTGGGGCAAATGGGACTTGAGGCTGAACAGTCTGCTTGTGTATGCTCCTTGGAACCACAAATTGGACAAATGGCATCACCTCTACATGCTTGTTGTGAGTGTCCATATTTTTGGCATTTAAAGCAATGTATGGGATTAGGGATATAAGGCTGTATTCGGCAGTTTAAGTAGCCAGCTTTTACTGAGGATGGTAAATCTGGGGTGCTGAATGTTAAAATTATGGATCGAGTTGGAACAAGATTTCCATCTTTTTTGGTCTTTATACATTTCACACTAATTACTTTTTGATCGCCCAGTTCCTGCACTAATTCCTCTTCAAATAATGTAATCAGGTCCCACTCTGTGATGACACCTTTTGACGAGTTTAACATATTGTGGGGAGTGATAGATGCCGGTAGCCCAACAAAAGTTGTTGTTTTAAGCAGCCACTCTAAATGTTTTGAGGAGGCTGTTTCGATTAGGAGGTCTGCGGATTGCAGTCATTTAACCATATTTGGTGTTCCAGCAATGGATTCCAAAAATCTTTGGATGACAAATGGTGATAATTTGCCGACAGGTTGGTTGGAGAGCGAATGTATTACAAGGAAGTTGGGCATCTCATTGGTTTGCACTGCACTTCCCTTCGGAGCCTTTTTGGCTGGTTCAGGTCGTCATCATTTGGTTTGTCTGGCCTTGAATTTGAAGGCTCTAGTGGTGGATAGTCGTTTATATCCATGGTTACTCCTTTTCGCCCTGGAGAATAACTTTCATCCCAGGTTACCGGCCCCGCCATGGGAAGGCAGGAGCAGTGCCGCTCGGAGGCCAAGCGGTTGAAGTGTTAGTTAATTAGTAAAAATATAAATAGAGGAAAATGTAAAGAAAGGTGTATTTCCTTTCTGTGTTCTAACTTGTGGCTTTCCAAGTATAGAACTGTTTTTAAAGTAAGACTGTTGAAAGAAATGTGAACTTAAAATATAATTTCAGTCGCTTATCAAGAGCATTTTATGAATCGCAAGAATATCGCTTAGCCTCAAAACATGATTGGCACCCGGGGCCTCCAGTCAATGGAAGAAGGTCATTAATATACAAGAGGAGAGGAAAAGAGTGGGGGAAAGAACTGAACCTTGGAGAGCCATCTACCATCACCCTCAGTGAGCGATCAGAGAGAAAACTGGATAACGAATTACAAAAAACAGTTCGCAAACCATAAGATGGAAGCTTGATGAGAAGACCTTTATGCCAAACATGATCGAAAGCCTTTGATATGTCAAGAGCAACTGCTTGAGTTTCACCAAACTTTTCCATTGAATTAGTCCATAAATGGGTAACATAAGCCAGAATATAACCAGTGGATCGACACTGACAGAATCCATACTGGCGAT
This sequence comes from Mastigoproctus giganteus, assembly GCF_048544385.1. Lineage (NCBI taxonomy): Eukaryota > Metazoa > Arthropoda > Arachnida > Uropygi > Thelyphonidae > Mastigoproctus > Mastigoproctus giganteus. The sequence goes on along the minus strand of NC_143587.1, from coordinate 77,964,412 downwards.
CGTTGATCAGACGGAAGGTTTCTAGGTAGTTTAAGAGTTGGCGGTTAATTGATTTCTCCATTACTTTAGAAAGAGTAGAAGTAATTGCAATGGGACGATAATTGGATGGGAGGGATTTCTCACACTTTTTAGGAACTGGCTGGATATGAGCAAATTTCCAAGCAGAAGAAAAAACACCTTTGGAATAAGAAAGTGAAAAAAGGCGGCAAACAACAGGTGTAAGTTCGGGAGCACAGGTTTTGAGAACAAGTGAAGAAATACCATCGGGACCTGGAGCTTTCTTAGCATCAAGATTCGTCAAAATCCTTCTGACATCCTTTTGACGGAAGACCACAGGAGACATTGAATGGAGTGTGTTGGGAATGGTGGGAGGTGTTTTACCAAGATCATTAATACACGAGTTGGAAGAAAAATGGGATGCTAGCATTTTAGACTCCCAGGTAGCAAGTACAGCTTGTCTGGCATATATGAGAGAATGTCTGTGACAACCTCAAGGACCAACCCCAAGGAAGTTTAATACCTAATAAAAAATTTAGTACTAAATCCCTAAATTCACAGAATTTTTACCGACATAAAAATTTACCAATTACATTATTAGCATTAACAAAATGATGCAAGAAAGCAATTTGAATTTTTGCCCCCTCGTGTGTGTGGTCTGAGCAAGAGGAAAAATCCCATCAGCATGGAGCTTGCTCAATCCATTCACAATCAAAGTCTTAAACACCTCAATAAGATCTCAGGTGTCCACCTCTCAAGACACTGCAATTTGAAAAATTGAAGCCTTTCTTGTTCCCCCCTTTGTTCCCCCTCCAATCTCATTGCTCTTCTCTGCACTCATTCCAGCAGCTCTACATCCTTCTAAAATGAGGCTGCCAGACCTGTATGCAGTACTCAAGATGTTGCCTGACCACTGCTTTAAACAATGGGATAATCAACTGCTTATCCATGCTAGCAAAATTCCTGTATATCATTGATAAAAACCCCATGAGCTGTCCTGGCAGCCTCTCTGCATTGTTTAGAGAACTTCATATCTGACTGCTCAATTATCCCGAGATATTTTTCATTTTCCACTACTCTGAGTGTAGTACCACACAGTTGATTTGTTACTCTGGGATTACTGCTATCCATATGCAGTACCTTGCATTTTTTAATATTAAACTTAATTGCATTTCTCAGCCTGCCGACTGGGCTAGCTGGGTGGGTAAAGTGCCTGCCTGGAAACCCAAAGGTCGCGGGTTCGATTCCAGGCTCGGGCTTGGATCAAAGTACTGCAAAAACCTTGGGAGGTGCATTATGGCCACAGAAGCCTATGCGCCAATAACTACCAAAAAAGAAAAAAAAATTCTCAGCCAATCTATCTAACTTTTCTAGATCCTGTTGCAGTAGCATACTGTCATTATTCCCATCTTTTGTATCATCTGCAGATTTCGACATTAAGCCTGCTATGCCTTCATCAATATCATAGATAAATATAGGAAACAACAATGGGCCCAACACCGAAACATGCAGTAAATTCACCAAAGTTATTATAGTGGCACTATTTTGTTACATCTCATATTGTGGAATTATTTTCACAACTGGGTTGTCTGCTTTTATACCATCAGGCAGTGGCATAGCTACCATGTAGGCAGGCAAGGCAATTGCCTCAGGGCCTAGGCTGTTTAGGGGCCCAGAGTCTTTGGCTAATTTTATTTAATTGTTTTCATATTAATTTGTGACCTCCTTAGTTATGTGTGGAAAACAAAAGGAACGGTATTTAATAGAAAATCAAGTAAATTCATCTACTGGAACCGGGAAAAACTGGTGTAAAACTGATAACACTGCAATGCGCAGTTGATAAAAAAAAAAGTTTGCTTTATTGTAATTGTTTTTAGGGAACAATATCGGAACAGCAGTTTCCTTGGATGTATATTTGATCTTCTAACAAAATTTCAAGAAAATATTTAATATTTATAGCTACGTTATAAACTTTGAAAACTGGTGTACAAAATAACAAAAAAAAAAAAAAATCATCCACTATGAATAACGGATTGTTTCTTGAAATGTCTTCTTCACAAAACGGCAATATTTCTAACAATACAAAGCTAACAGATTGCGACTAATGGCTGCTCAAAAAGTATCGTTAGAAAATATTAGCTTGTTATGATTTGATGTCATCGTAAAGGGAGAAATTTAATTTTAGTATACGGAAGCCGAATAAATCCATGGTCACATGCTGTTCTGAGCCGTAATAAAAAGAAAAACTCTGCTGAAAAATAGATTTTCTCCCCATCACTTCTCTTGTTTTACTGGGGTTTTTTAGATTGTGTAATTTCACACAATCAATCCGTGACTGCTAAACACGGTGCAGGTTCTTGTATTCTCTCTCTATTTTGGGATCTCCTCTGACTGGGGTCGTCCCGGAGTATAAACAGAAAATTTGTTTGTCGAAATGCTGCCCACCAATGGCACCAATTATCAACTCTTTTACTGCCCTTCTAATTTACATTGTGTTCAGATGATCCACTTTGCAAAAATTCGAAAGTGTTATATCAATTAGGAGCAAAAACCGTTTCCCCCAACATAACAAATTACTTTAGTACAATAAAGCATTACTACTAATGATTTTACTGGAAGGAAGTATGCACAATTAAACATCTGTACAAGATGAAAACACGTGGTCACTTGAAAGAGAGTAACTGTAGTCATTTGCATTGAAATTCGCACCAGACCAAAACTGGACTTATTAGTATTTCTGCATCCTAGGATGAACTGACTAATTACAACTTCAGCATCTGTGATGAAGCGTCCTGCACACCGACATTGTTGGCTACAGCAATTACATAAAGCAACAAAGCAAAACATTGTAACAGAGCAATAATGGAAAATATTGTTAGAAAGTAAAAAAATGCTAAATATTGTTCCCTGAAACAATTACAGTAAAGCAAAGTGGATTTTTTCTTCAAATTTGCACCGGACCAAAATCGGCCTTATTAGAACTTCGGCATCCTAGGATGAAGCTGACTTAGAGCTATAATGTTAATTTTTTTTATTAGTTTTATTTTCGTGGTTTTGTATGGGCGGCTCCTAGAACAAAAGTTCATCTCTACTTCATTGCTCTGTTCAGTTTTTACAGATCTGTTAAGGTAAGGCCAGTGTGTGTCATGTAAAATAAAAAAAAAAAAATTCATTCCACATAGCAATATCCCATGCTGGATGAAGATCGATGAAAAGCAAGGAAAGAGAGAGTGAGAGAAAAGAAAAAAAAAAAAAAAAAAATTTCATCCCGCACAGGAGAAAGTGACAGGAAAGAAAAACTGTGTTTGTGAGCTTATGTGTGTGTTCTGTAGTGTGATGTTGTGTTTTGGCTACCTGGAAGCAGTGATCAGTGCCCTCCTCCCTGAGGAATGAGTTTCCCTGGGAGGGGGGGAAAGAAAAACTTGTATAAGATGAAGAGAGGGAAGGAGAAAAGAGGAGAGGACTATCCTGGCCCAGAGAAGCCCCAATCCAGGATGGATTGCTAGAACAACATAAGCAAAAAAAAATAATAATAAATAAAACATATAGGGTGAGAGAGGAGCTGGCCTGGTCTGGGGAGCTGCAGCCTAATGCTAGGATGAAGCGGACTTATTAGAACTTTTAGCATCTGTTGTGAAACTGAATGCAATAAAGAAATAGACATCAGAACTTCCGCATCTGCGATGAAACTGACTTATTAGAACTTCAGCATCATTGATGAAAGTTAGCGCTCTGGAGTTTTGACAACCTCCTGGCCATCTCCCCACCAAAAAGGTATTTTTATCTCTCTCTCTCTCTCTCTCTCTCTCTCTCTCTCCCCTAGGGTCAGACTAGAAAGGGTGAACTCCCTCCACTGAGGAGTTTTTTTTTTCCCCCAAGTGAATGAAAGGAACTGGAAATTTCAGGAAAATGAACCCTGTTTTCCTTTATTCGGCAAACAGCTACTCTGTCAGTGCAAGAGAAGTGAAATTACATTTGCAGCTCAGAATGAAATTCAGGCATCCAAACATGACACTTTATGGTGAATTTTTCTGGCATGTGTGTGATAATGAAAATTCAATTTTTCTCTTGAAATTTTTTGATTGTATCAAAATCATATCAAGGAAATATCGAAGTATTCAGTAACAATTACAATTTTCCAATCCGTCACTACGAGTAACGGATTGTGAAAACAATCCGTTACTCGTAGCATATATATATTTTTTTGTTTGCATGGCAGGTGAGATGCATGCGAAGTTCCTTCGACATCAGCTTTCGAAGTTTATAACGCAGCTAAAATATAAGTAGAAGAAGAAGAAAGAAGATAAAATATACATCCATGAAACTGCTGTTCCGATTTAGTCCTCTAAAAACAATTACAATAAAGCGAACTTTATTGATATACAGGAATTTTTCTAGCAGGGATAGGGAGGTGATTATTCCTTTGTATAAGGCAATAGTCAGGCCGCACCTTGAGTACTGTATGCAGGTCTGGAGGTCTCATTTCAAGAAGGATGTAGAGCTGCTGGAATGAGTACAGAGAAGGGCAACAAGGTTAGTGAACGGAAAGAAGGGTTGCTCTCACGAAGAAAGGCTTAAGTTTTGCAAATTACAGTGTCTGGAGACTAGGCACCGGCGAGGTGATCTGATAGAGGTGTACAAAGTCTTGAATGGTTTGAGCATGCTCAATGCTGATGGGATACTGCCTCTTGCTCAGAATAATCACCTGAGAGGGCATAAATTCAAACTGAGGAAAGACAGATGTATGATAGATGTGCAGAAATTTACCTTTAGCCAGCGGGTAGTTGGTTGGTGGAACAGACTTCCATCCCTTGTTGTGGAAGTTGATAGCCTAAATAAATTTAAGGCTCAGCTGGACAGGTATTTTGAACGAACGGAGGGGTGAAGTGGAAGGTTTTTTTTTTATTTTTGGCTGATACTGCATGAGCTTGCTTTCTTGCATCATATGCCTCTACTAATGCTAATGCTTAAATTTTTTTTTTTTTTTTTATGAAATGTGCATTGTGATCAGTTTTATGACAGTTTTTTTTTTTTTTTTTTTTTTTCCCTTCCGTTTCCAGTATGGCTTCCAATAGATGAATTTCCTTGATTTTTTGTTAGTAGATACAATACATACTGAAGAAAGGAAAGAAAATATTTTTGTTTTTCAAAAACAATTTGTTGCAATTCTTTCGTACAACAATTACAAAAAGCATTAAAGCAAACTGTTGTGAGAGAGCCATGCAAAATAGTGCTCGCAAGTAATGATGCTCAACTGTTTGTTTTCCACAAACATCTTTACATTTATATTTATTTATTTATATTTACATTTATTTGTTTACATTTTTATTTTCTCCTTGAATCACCTTAGTAACGTTAATGACGTAAGCTCGAGTGATTTAATAGTATTTGCTGTAATTTAAAGGTAGGAAATCAAAGGATATACTTCTGTTTATGTATATTAAAAGTTTCAATTTTGTAAATTGAGTAGAAATTATAGAAATTATTAGTTTTTTTCAGGGTAGGACAACTTTCAAGTTAGGGTTAAAAATTAAAGCTTAGGGGGCGGACGTAAACAGATACTCGTATTCAGGAAAAAAGACCAATATGTCATAACCATAAATCATGTGCAGTAAGTCGGATTGATCAGTGTCAACAATGGTTAACATAAATATAAACATTAGGACAGTTTGTATCTGTCTCCCATCTGCACCAATCACAAGCCATCAAATTTGCACCCTATACCAAGCTACGCTGCACTTTAAACCAAATAGGCTTTAGTGACGCTATTGAATCTTATCTTATATGATTTCAATTATTATTATTCACCCTTTTGAAGCTGTTTTCGAAACACCTTACGCTTAACAGGGTAAGTTATTATTTTTATGTTCAGTTGCACCAACGAGACTTAAATTTTAAGCTAGACTTAAACAAAAAACTGCACATCAAAATTTTGACTCAACACTGAATAACTCATTTGCCGTTTCGATACGATATTGTCAATTTAACGGAACACTTAAAATTTAAGTTACATTAGTGCAACCGGCCATTTTAATCAATTTACGCGTGAATTTTCACATACCCACTTAAAAAATCTAATGTTCATTTTTTTCCCTATAATTTAAATATTTAAAGGTCACTTGGTCAATGTAATTTGATACACCATGCAGGTATTATTAATATAATTACTGAAATAGTAATTATTTACCCTAGTTTCACTGTAACACAGTATATGTATCAAAAATAACAGTATCTATTGTATTCATTTGAATTTTCGGTAAGCCCTTCCCCTGGGAGATACCGGGTGATCGTAAAAATTTTACAGTAGTTTTTTTTTAACGGGGGGGGGGGGGGGGTTGTTAAATAATTTTTTGTTGTGGTTTCATTCTGGGGGGGGTTACCAAAATTTCAATAAAGTGTTTTATTCTTAGTGTTAAAAATAAAATAATACGGCTTAAACTTTTATGGTAAAACATGCATACTTTTACAGTTTTTACAGTTATCGTTCTTTTTTTACTTTACTCCATAAATTGCAGAATGTCTGGCCATGTATATAAAATATACATGGGCAGACATGCATTAGAGCAATCTCCAAATAACCAACATGGTTCACAATACACAAATTCAGATTTTTGAGAATAACATAGCCATGTAACTTGTACTTTAAGACCAGCTTTTGTTGTTTTACTATAATAAAATTCAGAAAATGACCTCGACCTATTATTTTGTACAGTAATCAGAATACCTTAGCGGTGCAGAAAAATGAAAAAAAGTATGGAAAACCACCAAAAATTAAACAAAATGCAGAAGATGGATAATTTTTTCCGACAACTGCAAGCCAATCCATGTAATGTACCAGCTGAATTGAGTGAAGATCGCCTAGCTTCATTGGATTTGGCAAGAACAAATGACGATTAAGACCACCAAGTTATGGAAAATGAAGCAGTGAGTCAAAAAACAAATTCATTTGTTTATGAAGGTTCATGATTTGATCCCTCAGTTATTTCACCACAGTATCCAACAGACTGTGCAAATTTTTCAGAAAATATTTCTGATACAGACAAACGTATGATAATAGCTTCAGGTCCATGCCAACCTAAAGGTCCCTTTCCGATTACTGTACAAAATAACAGGTCGAGGTCATTTTCTGAATTTTATTATAGTAAAACAACAAAAGCTGGTCTTAAAGTACAAGTTATATGGCTATGTTATTCTCAAAAATCAGATTTGTGTATTGTGAACCATGTTGGTTATTTGGAGATCACTCTAATGCAGATTTAAAAAAAAATCTTGGATAAACGGCATATCTGACTGGAAAAATTAATCTAATAAAATTAAAAGACACGAAGCTTCCTCTGTTCACATTTCTGCTTGTATAACATACGATCTTTGGTGCACAAATAAAACAATTGATGAGAAAGTAACCAGTATAACTAAAGAAAAAAATTTCTGGAGACAAGTTTTGAAACACATTATTCATGTTACATTAGTATTAAGCAGTTGCAGCATGGCATTCAGAGGTCACCGAGAAAATCTGAATGATAAAAATATAAAAAGTGGAATTTTTTTTTGTCTATAATTGAGCTTGTATCAAACTGCGATCCCATATTAAAGGAATTAATTTCAAAACATAATTACCGGTCAACATATTTAAGTCCAACTATTCAAAATGAAATTATTTGTCTTTTATCTGATCAAGTCAAAAATGTTATTATTGATGAAATAAAGTCTGTGCCATTTTTCTCCGTAATCATTGACACTACCTAAGATGTCACAAAAACTGATCAGATGAGTCAAATATTTCATAATGTTACTGTGAAAACAGAAAATGATATACATTAGAAATCATTATAAATGAGCGATTTTTTGGGATTTTATAGTATAAAAGATCAATCAGCTAGCAAAATTGAAAGTGACATTATTTACTGTATCCAAAGGGTTAGATTTACAGAACTGCCGAAGTCAAGGATATGATGGTGCCGAAACAATGAGTGGGGCATATAGCAGTGTGCAATCAGAATATTACAAAAAATTCCAAATGCCTACTATGTTCATTGCCCGGCACATAACTTAAACTTAGTAATTAATGATGCTGTAAAAAAGTAGCTAACGTGTCTTTATTTTATGACATAATTGACAATATATACTCATTATTTGCAGATAGTATTGTACGATGGGATCTATTGAATCAGAATGTAGATGCAAATGATAGCGCTAGCGCTATATCAGCAATTATTCTAAAGAAATTGTGTCCAAAGCGTTGGTCATCAAGATTTGATTGTTTACTAGCATTGCGCTATAGATTTACAGATGTCCTAAAAATGTTAACAAAAATAATATTCATCATCATCATCATCATCATCAGCCATTTTCAATCCACTGCAGGATGAAGGCCTCTCCAGCAGCTTTTCAGTTCCTTCTGTTTTGAGCACTGGCCATCCATTTAGTGCCCAAAAACTCATGAATTTCATCTATCCATCTCCGCCTTTGTCTTCCGGGTTTTCTTTTAGCTCCTCTTGGGTATCATTCTGTTATTTTCTTAGTCCATCTGTCATCATGTCTTCGAGCTATGTGTCCTGCCCAAGACCATTTTAGTTCTTTAGTTTTGATAAGAAGGTCCTTTACTTGAGTTTGCTGCCTAATCCATGTGTTTCTCTTCTTATCTTTAGCCATATTCATCTTTAGTCCAAAATCCTTACTAACTGTGCATAACTGATTAAGATTTTCCTCTAATTCTTTGGGATTGTGGCTTATGACCACAATGTCATCTGCAAATCGTAAATGGTTTAGGTACTCTCCGTTCACACTGACTCCTTTCTGCGACCAGTCTAATCTTCTGAAAGCTTCCTCAAGGGCAGCAGTAAACAGCTTCGGAGATATTGTGTCTCCTTGTCGAACTCCTTTCTCGATTTTAAATTTGCTACTGTCTTTGTCTAGTCTAATAAAGGAGGTAGGACTCTCATATTTTCTTCAAAATCATAATATATGGGGTATCTCTGCCTTATCTTTTCAGTGCTCGAAACATTGCCTTATGCTGTATGGAGTCAAATGCCTTTTCATAATCCACAAATGCCAGGCATAATGGTGTTTTATATTCATTTGCTTTCTCCATTAGCTGTGATATTATGTGAAGGTGATCCAGTTGAGAATCCTGTCCTAAAGCCAGCTTGCTCTTTCGGTTGATTCTCATCAAGTATTCTTTCTAATCTGTTAGTAATGACCCTTGTGAATAACTTGTAGATGTGGGATAACAAGCTAATTGGTCTATAATTTCCAATTTCTGATTTATCTCCTTTCTTATGCAGGAAAACTATGATTGCACTATTCCACTGCTTAGGCGTCACACCTTTTCTAATGCACTTTGTGAAGAGCCTTGCCAGTTTTTGTGTTATGTCTCTTCCTCCCAATTTTAACAACTCTACAGTAACTTCATCTTCCCCCGGGGCTTTCTGATTCTTCATTTTCTTTAACGCATGTTCTACCTCATCAGGAAGAAAATCGGGTATGTCATACATGTTACTAATTTGCGATCCATCTTCCCCACTGCTGGCATCATTCCCTCGCTCCTTGTATAATTCTCTATAGTAGTCTTCTGCTATTTGAATTATGCCTTCTTTGGTGTTTATAAGTACACCATCGCTATTCTTCAGTTTCAGTATCATTTGTCTTTCTGTATTACTGCTCATGGCTGCTGATTTAAATCCTTTGTTTTTCCTTAATGCTTGTTCTACTTTTCTTGTGTTAAATCTTCTTATGTCCTCTCTGAGTCTCTTTCTAATGGCTTTGCATAACTCAGTATACTCAATTTTCTCCCTGTCAGTGTTTTTCTTGCTCTTCATTTGTCGTTTTTGGTTCATCATGATAAGTGTTTCTTGACTAATTTTTTCTTCATTGGATTTCTTTTTCCCTATAGGTTTCTTGGACTTCATCACTTTCAGAAAGTTGTAATATTCCTCGTCGATATCTTGGTCCTGAGCAGTCTGCAGAAGCTCAAACTTGTTCTTAAGTTCCAGTACATACTGCTTTTTCTCCTCCTCTGTTATCTCAAAGACCTTTGTATTATTTACTCAAGTCAGTTTTTTCCTTTCCTTTCCTACATCTATATCAAGTGTACATCTTACCATTCTGTGATCACTTCCAACATTTACCTTATTCAGGACGGTAACATCATTCACAATATATCTTCTGTTAGTGAGGATGAAGTCGATTTCATTAGTTGTTAATCCATTTGGACTCTTCCATGTCCACTTTCTGTTCACCCTTTTCTTGAAAAAAGTGTTCATTACTGACAGTCCTTGAGATTCTGCAAATTCCACAAGTCTTTCACCTCTTTTATTTCTTTCACCAATTCCAAAATTTCCTATAGTTCTCTTTCTGCACTGTTTTGCCATTTTCCAACCTTAGCATTGAAGTCCCCCATAATAATAGTGTAGTGGGTTTTCTGCTCATCTAGAAGACTCTCAATTTCGGTTTACATTTCTTCAACCTCTTCATCATCATGGCTCGATGTTGGTGCATAAATCATTATAATCTTTATGCTTGTACCGCTTAGAAATCTTGAGTATTAGTCTTGACACCCTTAGTGATGTACTTTTGAATTCCAAAATGTTGTTTTTAAAATCTTTATGGACCAGAAACCCAACTCAACCTTCACTCCTTTCACTATTTCCATTGGTGTACAGCAGATTTCCACTTGATAAACTTATAAGTGATTCATTTCTTCTTCTTGTTTCAGGCAAACCTTTCAGCCAAACAAAAATAATATCAATGTCTAAAAAACAAAAGACGAAATATGCCAAGCAATTGGCTTGCAAAAAAAAAAAAAGGAAATGTTAGAATTTGTTTTCCTTTTGGTATTAAATTACAAAATACTGGAATCAATTAATTTAACTTCAAAGTTACTGCAACAAAAAAATCTAGATCTCAGTCAGGCAATGTGCCATTTAGAGGCATCTTTAAATTCTATGGTTTTGCTAAGAGATAATTATGAAGAAAGTAAAAGTTTTGTGTTTTCTTTAGCAAGATCTTGGGGAATAAATTTAAATTTTAGTAACAAACGAAATAGGAAAGCTAAAAAAGTTTGAAGATTTAGCTCAAGACAAACAACTTACAGATTCTGAAAGACTGTTTAAAGTTGACATATACTATGCAACAAATAGACATTGTGATACATCAATTAAAATCTAGATTTCTTAATACAAAAAACTGTTGTAGATAGTTTTAAAATTTTGCAACCAGAAACACTCATCTTTTAGTGACGAAGCTCTGCAACAAGCGACTGTAGAATTTCAAAACCGATACAATAAAGATATTTCTGATGACTTTCCACAGCAGCTATTAAATTCAAGATCATCTTTAGGACAAGAAATTTCAAAAATTAATTCAATTTGGGTCTTGCGCAACCTTATTTTAATTAAAAACACGTCGCTTTCTGCATTTGTTACAGACGTTATAATGGAATGTTTTATATTCTTGACCTTGCTGGTTACTGTGGCTGGTGCTGAAAGGAATTCTTCAAAATTAAAAAATTTAAATTAAACCATATATAAGGAACACAATAGGCCAAGATCGACTTAGTGATTTGTCCATCCTAAGCATAGACAACAGTAGCGAATTCTGTCGATTTCAACGAAATTATAGATATTTTTTCGACTAAAAAGGCTAGGAGACAAAATTTTAATTAAAGTTTAAAATATCTGTTATAAAACTTTTTTGTGTATATAGACTAGATTGAACATATACAGTTGGTTACTTATTATGATGATTTGTTTTAAAATTACTCCAAAACTATTATATGTGTGTATGTGTATTTTTTCCTGCGCTGTTTATTTACGTTTCTGTATATTTTATTATATATATATATTTTTTTTTTTGTCATTTATATCTGTATGTAATATATGTCATGTATATATTTATTATTGTTACTGAGGTTTTATGTTCATGCATATTTTAATTCAGATCTTATTATTTATAGATATTATTCATTTACTTCAGGCCTGAATTTTTGTTAATGTGAATAAAGTTGCTTCCTACCTAGTTAGCTTTATTTACTTTGTATATATACAGCAAATTTTTTTCACCGATCATTTTGTATGTATTTCTGTTGATCTTAATCTGTAATTAGCTATTCGGTTTTGTTTTACAATAATAAAAAATAGGGTTTGATATAAATTCAATATTTATTTTTTAATACATCATTTATACAGTACCTACAAAAATGTATTCATTATATTTATTACAGTGTCTACAGAGGCAGAGGAGGAATTATGATGGTTTAAATTTTTTTTTTTTTAATCTTCTCGTGCTTATATTTTTTACTCCTCTTTTTGAAATTTTCATTAATTAAGTAGACGCCCGAATGAGTTCTTTGCCTCTAGGCCCAAAAAAGGGTAGCAATGCCACTGCCATCAGAGTAAGTATGCACCTACCGATGAAGGGCCAGATAGTCCTGAAATGGCTGTCTGGATGGTGGTATCCACTGAGAGTAGTAGTAGAAGCGGCATGTGATGCAAGAAAGCAAGTGTATGAGCTTATGCAGCATCAGCCAAAAAAAATCACACCATTCCCTCCAAATGCCTGTCCAGTTCCTCCTTAAATTTATTCAATCTATCAACTTCCACAACGACAGATGGAAGTTTGTTCCAGCAATTAACCACCCGCTGGCTAAAGGCAAATTTCCGCACATCTATTCTTCATCTGTCCTTTCTTAATTTGAATTTATGCCCCCTTAGGTTCGTAATCTGAACAAGTGGAAGGATCCCATCAGAATTCAGCAATTTGTAGAACTTAAGCCTCTCTTGGTAAGAGGATCCCTTCATTCCCCTCACCAATCTTGTTGCCCTTCTCTGTACATACTCAAACAAATCTACATCCTTCCTAAAATGAGGCCTCCAGACTTGTACGCAATACTCAAGGCATGGCCTGACCATTGCCTTATACAGAGGGACAATCACCTCCTTTTCCCTGCTAGCAAAATTCCTATATATCATTGACAAAACCCCATGACCTGCCCTGGCAGCCTGTCTGCATTGCTCAGAAAACTTCATATTAGACTGCACAATTACTCCCAGGTCTTTTTCATTTTCTACCACAGTGTAGTACCACACAGTTGGTATGTTTCTCTGGGGTTACTTCTACCCATATGCAGTACTTTGCATTTGTCAAGTTTAAACTTCAGTTGCCACTTCTTAGCCCATCTGCCCAAATTATCTATATCCTGTTGCAGTAGCACACTGCCATCACTGTCATTAACAACCCTGCCAACCTCTGTATCATCTGCAAACTTCAACATTAAGTCTGATATATCTTCATTAATATCATTGATAAATATACAAAACAACAGTGGACCCAACACCGAACCCTGTGAGACTCCACTAATAACATTAGTCCACGAAGAGCAGCACCCATTGATTACCACCCTCTGTCTTCTCCCACTTAACCATACTTTTATCCATTGTAGCAACTTACCCTTAATACCATTCTGTTCCAATTTGTACAATAGTCTCCCATGCACAACAGTGTCAAAAGCTTTCCTGAAATCCAAATATATAATATCAAAATTATTTTTTGCATCCAGTTCCTTTTAACCACATCATAATATCCTATCAAATTTGTCAGACAAGACTTTCCCTTAACAAACCCATGCTGTGTCTGAATTATTGCTGCAGTATTGTCTAGATGATCCTGCAATGCATCTTTAACCAGTGACTCCATTATTTCACCCAGAACAGAAGTTAAACTAACTGGTCTGTAATTACTCGTGTCACCCTTCGATCCCCCCTTTGTGAATTGGGGATACATTTGCACATCTCCAGTCCGTGGGTACATTCCCCGAGTCCAAGGATGCTCTCATAATTATGGTTAAGGGTTTGCTTAGTTGCTTTGCCGCCTCCTTTAATATAACTGGATAGATCCCATCCACCTCAGGTGCTTTTCTTATGTTTAACTTCAACAATTTCTCCTCCACTTTGCTCTCAATAGTAACAATAGTCTTCGCTATTGAGAATACATTACTTATTTGAAGTATAAATGGATAGGCAATTCATTGTGAAGGTATTCGCAACGTGAGATGTAATGAAATGATGCCACTATAATAACTCTGGTTAATTTACTGTGTATAGACAAGATGCTATTGTACTAACATATATGTTTGGAACTACTAGCTAAACAAATAATGCAAAACTATATACAGTGGGCCCCCACTTTACAATATTAATCCAATCTACAGACACCATAGATGTTTTCAAAAAATTTAAAACATCATAATGCAAACTCAATAACACATTGTTTTTTGGTAATTTGTTCCAAGACCTCGGAAGTTGAAATTTTTACTATATAACAGAGCCATTTATCTCTCTAAAAGGTGATTTTTATAATGGAAATTGTACATATTCATTAAAAAAAAATTGATTAAAACTATTATATTGATTAAAGCACAACACAAAAAAATCACTTCAGCTAAAGGATGCAAAAACAAAACACGTGGCCAACATGTTACAAATGTTGTTATTGGCTGAGAGGAAGGAACACATGGTCTGGTCGGAGACAATCATAAACCCTCCCATTGTAAAGTGAAATAAGTAGGTGCCGGTTAACATGATCACTGGTTAGTGGAATCACTGCTTTAATTTCAAAAAAACCAATTCAAATCATTAAAATTTATTACACTTTTATTGTTATCATATGTTCGGTAATAAGAATGAATTTTGAACGCCTTTGTGATATTTTTCTAAAGCACATTTCTGGAGGTTACTACCATAAAACAATAAAAACAATTTGCAGTTTCTGGTTTACTGGGCTTTTCTGTTAGTGCAATCTATTATAAATGAGTAATAAACTCGATCTTATTGCATTTGCGATAATACCTATAGCTGGAATTCTGTGGGTTTTTACATTATTATGGTGACATGTGTTTCCAATTCCTCTTCAATCATATAAAAAAAACAAATAAATTTTCAGAATCTTCTCTTCATTCCTACTTTTCAAGCTTTGTAAATTTGTTACTCAGTATCTCACTTGTGCATATTGTGTTAGTTGCAATTTGTGCGCGCCTTGTTCTTTGTTACTGCTTGCTTGCTTACTTTTTTACTGCTTTAAATTTTACAACCCCCCTCTCAAAAAAAGTCAGTGAACAGAAATATAATTATCTAGTACGTATATGATAGTATTAATTAAACTATGTATGTAAGAGTAAATTTATTTTTGTTTTGCTAACCTGTGGAAAATATTCTGATTTTCACATATCATTTAATTTTGTTAATTGGTAATGTAATAAAGTGCAAATTTATCATCTTTACTTTTATAGCCTGTGGATAATATTTCTCCTATTTTTTCTTATTAGAATTGCCATTTCATAGAATTAAAATTCAATTCGCAAATGTGTTCACAGTGACCGGTGCTTACCACATATCATGAATCAACAGGGATTACCTTTATTTTAGATATAATATAGTGTTCAGACCGTGCGGTCTGAACACTATGGTTCTGACAGTGGAGAAGATGTCCCACATGTTTTGCAAAATTGATATTGCCTTCCCCATGAATTATTAGCGAGTTGGACTAGGAGAGTTGGAAAAGAAGCTTCCTATATCTAAAATAAAGGTAATCCGTGTTGATTCATAATATAATAGGATATAGGAATTATCGAGCACTTAATAGCTCTCTATTATCAAATCTATAAATTACCACATATCGTATAGTAAATGATTTTTATTATAGAGAGTCCATCATAAGGTGATTTGATCGTACAGTGAACCAATTGTAAAGTGGGGGGGGTCCACTGTATATGTTAATGTATGATGTGCAGTGTTACTGTTATGGCAAAACAGTAAAAACTCGAATAGCCAAGCCTTTAAAAATAAAATTTTGGACAGAAGTTTCAATCATAATTTTTAAAACTGAGTTGTTTACTCAAATTCATTAATGATTACATTGTTTTATTAAAAAATATAATTTTATAGTTCACTTACAATCTTTTCTCCAATATTTACAACTTACCTTGCTACCTTGATCATCTCTTTCAGCAGTGTAATAAACATTCAGCTTAGATTCTCTAGTAAGGAACTCACATATTTGTGGAACAGGAAAGACTATCTGCTCCATAGTGCGATCATGGCGAACAATCTGCAACATTATATTAATCACTCAAGTCTTTGTGGCAATATAGATCAATTAATGGAAAACAGCAATACTGTTTATCATTTATTATTTTGAAGAATCATTTTTTTTTTATTGTTGAATGTAAATTTATCACCATATTAACTTTTTATTCTTTAATAAAATGGGTGAGGTAAGTCAAATTCTAATCATAGATAATCCAGCAGGTTTCTAATCACAGATAAATTACATTTTGTTGTTAAGCTAAATGATATGCTGTACTGATCTTCACAGCAGAAAGTTTCTTTTTGAGTGGTGTGCTAATATGCTAAATACTGTATGTAATATTACACAATAGGATATAACAAAAAAAATAATAATAAATAAAGAGCTTGAAAGTGGATAAGGCTCCAGGTATATATGATATTTACCTTTTCATTCTTATAGGTACTGTATAAAGGAATGCACCAAACCTCACTTATACATACCTACAACCAGTAGGTCAAAGGAGTTTACAATAAACAATGATTAACTGTATTTAACAGTCATGTATTTAACATGAGCTTGAACCATGACCCCACTCAAAGTGGGTGTGCTACTACACTCTTGCTTCTGACTTCTGGCTATACCAGGACTTTATGGTTTTATTATGAAGTTATTAGATTCAGGAAGAAGTTCCAGTGTCTTGCCAGTACACAAAGGACATTATGTACTCAGATTTTAGCAGAGCATCTGACACTGCTGTTGCTTGTTTGTTTGTTTGTTATTTGGTTTTTAGGAGCATTAGCAACTAAGGCCATATTGCTCCGGGAATATGCAGTGGTCATTCCCTGACCTTTCCGCATCCTCCGTATTTGATGGTGACGAGCCCGAACCCCGGTCTAATCAAGAAGTGTGTGCTACACACTGCTGCTCCTTCCCACCTGGCTACGGAGGTGCCTACACTGCTGTTGCTGTTGTTATTTAAAAGCTATTGGCGAAAGAGCAGCTTAGGCTATAATGTGCTTAGCCTAGGTAGCAGAGTTTTGTATATCAGCATTTTTCACTTTTGTGGTTTAGAATAAAGCTAAGATTCTGCTTTATAATCATGTAGCTTCTCTATAAATGGTATATTATTAATATTATATGTTTTAAAAGTATCCAGTTAATTTAAGGAAGAAGAAAACTTCGGTAATATTTGGCCAGTCATCTATAATTGTTTTAAGCATTAAGTTGTTTTGTGCATTCATTATTGTTTGAAAGGCTCTTTGACATTCTCTATGAAATTCTGGACAGTTCACCATGCAGTGATGTATAGTCAGCAGAACTTGACAGTTTTGGCATTGAGGGGGGGGTCTTCACCTCAAAGTACGAAAGAGTGAGTCTTTGGCAAAAGATGCTAAGAAAAACAGCAAGGATTTCTTTACTTATATAAACTCTAAAAGAAAGGGGATGAATATGATTGGTCCACTTGACATCGATGGTTCGACTGTTGATGATCCTGCTCAGATAGCAAACAAACTGAATGAGTATTTTGCATCTACATTCACACGTGAGGAATTATTACAATTTGAAAATGGAAGAAGGTTATCAAATTGTAGCAGTGTGCTTAATGATTTTGTAATAACTGAGAGCAAAGTGGAGGAGAAATTGTTGAAGTTAAACATAAGAAAGGCACCTGGGGTGGATGGGATCTATCCAGTTATTTTAAAGGAGGCGGCAAAGCAACTAAGCAAACCCTTAGCCATAATTATGAGAGCATCCTTGGACTCGGGAGGTTCCCACGGACTGGAGATGTGCAAATGTGTCCCCAATTCACAAAGGTGGATCGAAGGGTGACACGAGTAATTACAGATCAGTTAGTTTAACTTCTGTTCCGGGTAAAATAATGGAGTCGCTGGTTAAAGATGCATTGCAGGATCATCTAGACAAGACTGCAGCAATAATTCAAACACAGCATGGGTTTGTTAAGGGAAAGTCTTGTCTGACAAATTTGATTGGTTATTATGATGTGGTCACAAAGGAACTGGATGCAAAAAATAATTTTGATATCGAATACTTGGATTTCAGGAAAGCTTTTGACACTGTTGCGCATGGAAGACTACTGTACAAATTGGAGCAGAATGGTATTAAGGGTAAGTTGCTACAATGGATAAAAGGATGGTTAAGTGGGAGAAGACAGAGGGTGGTAATCAATGGGTGTTGCTCTTCGTGGACTAATGTTATTAGTGGAGTCCCACAGGGTTCGGTGTTGGGTCCACTGTTGTTTTGTGTATTTATCAATGATATTGATGAAGGTATATCAGGCTTAATGTCGAAGTTTGCAGATGACACAAAGGTTGGCAGGGTTGTTAATGACAGTAATGGCAGTGTGCTACTGCAACAGGATCTAGATAATTTGGGCAGATGGGCTAAGAAGTGGCAACTGAAGTTCAACCTTGACAAATGCAAAGTACTGCATATGGGTAGAAGTAACCCCAGAGAAACGTACCAACTGTGTGGTACTACACTTAAGGTGGTAGAAAATGAAAAAGACCTGGGAGTAATTGTGCAGTCAGATATGAAGTTTTCTGAGCAGTGCAGACAGGCTGCCAGGGCGGGTAATGGGGTTTTGTCAATGATATATAGGAATTTTGCTAGCAGGGAAAAGGAGGTGATTATCCCTCTGTATAAGGCAATGGTCAGGCCATGCCTTGAGTACTGCGTACAGGTCTGGAGGCCTCATTTTAGGAAGGATGTAGATTTGCTTGAGCGTGTACAGAGAAGAGCAACACGATTGGTGAGGGGAATGAAGGGATTCTCTTACCAAGAGAGGCTTAAGTTCTGCAAATTGCAGTGGCTGGAGACTAGGCGCCTGCGCGGTGATCTGATTGAGGTCTATAAGGCCTTGAATGGGTTGAGCACGCTGAATTCTGATGGGATCCTTCCACTTGTTCAGATTACCAACCTACGGGGACATAAGTTCAAATTAAGAAAGGACAGATGTAGAATAGATGTGCGGAAATTTGCCTTTAGCCAGCGGGTGGTTAATTGCTGGAACAAACTTCCATCTGTCGTTGTAGAAGTTGATAGGTTAAATAAATTTAAGGAGGAACTGGACAGGCATTTGGAGGGAATGGTGTGATTTTTTTTTTTTTTTTTTTTTGGCTGATGCTGCATAAGCTCCTACACTTGCTTTCTTGCATCATGTGCCACTACTACTACTACTACTACTACTATATGTGTATGCCCGATTCGCAATCGAACGAGGGTCAGTGTGCAATGTCTATTCCATTGGAAGCTAGTAGGCCATGGTTGAAGTGTTGTTTTAATTAGACAAAGTTTATTGTAAGTCTAATCTAGCCAGTGTTTTTGCCATTGTTTTGTACTGCTTTGGTGGATAAAGGATTTTTAATCTGTATATGGTATAGTTTGAAAGGCATAATCAGAGGTGTTATTCCAGTTATTCCTGTGTGGCCATGGATCCAGCAGAATCTGATATTGTGATTTCTTTGTAATTGCATTGACACTGAATATTGGACATGTTGTAGGATTGGGTATCTGGTGGTATTTGCATTCCGCAAAGCAATAACAGAGCTAAGCGAGTCAGTGAAAATTATGCTGTTTGCTATCTGTTTATGTTTGCGGCCATCGAAATGGCTTTTAATCGGCAATAAAAATACTGCTTGTTGGATTTTTTTTTTTTTTTTTTTTTTAGGAGCATTAGCAACTAAGGCCATATTGCTCCGGGATATGCGGTGGTCATTCCCTGACCTTTCCGCATCCTCCGTGTTTGGTGGTCACGGGCTCGAACCCCGGTCTAATCAAGAAGCGTGTGCTACCCACTGCTGCTCCGGCCCACCTGGCTACGGAGGTGCCCTGCTTGTTGGATGAGGGTGGTATCCTCAAAATGAATTGCAGCTCCCAAACAAGTCTCTGTTTTAGACCAATCTGTATAAATGAAAGTGTAATGTGGATATTGTTCTTTGTATGCTACATGTAACTGTTGGTAGTTTATTCTTGATAGAGTAGTTTTCTCCCAAGTTTGAAAAAACATGTTATATATGGGTTGAACTACACACCATGGTGGAATGGTCTGTGCAATTGTAGTAGCTACAGTGTCATAATTAAGCTCTCGGCTTAGTAGTAAATCTTTCAGACGGATGTTGGCAGGTCGATTCATTCGTGGATGGGCTTGGTATATGTTTTTCCAGTTATATGAAAACAGAACTTCTCTATTTGGATGACTGGTGATGGATTTTATCTTGACAGCATAGTGTAGTAGCAAGTTCTGTTGCCTAAGCTGTAGTGAAGGTTCATAGCTTCTGCGTAAGAAGCTTTGTATAGGTGAAGTTTGGAAAGCTCCAATTGCTATATGGATAGCACTGTGGTGTTTGGGGTCTAACCATCTCAGTGCACTTGGTTTCGCTGAGCCATAAAGAGCTGCTCCGTAATCTAGTTTGGAACAAACTATTGCTTGATAAAGTTTGAGAAGTGTATATCGATCTGCTCCCCACATTGTTGCGGAAAGAACTTTGAGTACGTTCAATTTCTTGGGGCATGAAAGTTTGAGTTGTTTAATGTGTTCAAGGAATGTTAGTTTCTTATCTAAGAGAAGTCCTAAGAACTTATACTTGGTACCACTGGGATCATACATCCGTCAAGTTTCAGTTCAGGATCAGGGTGTAGGTTTCGTTTCCTGCAGAAGTGTGTACGTGCTG
Organism: Mastigoproctus giganteus; assembly: GCF_048544385.1. Taxonomy (NCBI): domain Eukaryota; kingdom Metazoa; phylum Arthropoda; class Arachnida; order Uropygi; family Thelyphonidae; genus Mastigoproctus; species Mastigoproctus giganteus. The sequence continues at coordinate 77,943,662 of NC_143587.1, read as the reverse complement.
TTTTTTGTGTGAAAATCCGGGCGGCATTTGTTTGAGCTCATTTGCTTATTTGTTTATTGTTCCTTGTATCTGCCATTCTATACTTCGCATATTGTGAGAGTGATAGGAAATACTGAAATCGCCAACTTATAAAGCTGAATCAATGGTTCTTAGAATACGCTCTGTTATGGTATTTATTTTTTAATAGTGAAAAGGGTAGTGCTAAGCACAGACCCTTGAGGCATGCCTTCTTCTTGGGTGAAAACTTTTGAAAGGGTAGTCTGCAGCCTAACTTGAAATGTCCTTGGAAGAAAGGCTTAAGTTTTGCAAATTACAGTGTCTGCGGACTAGGCACCAGCGAGGTGATCTGATAGGGGTGTATAAAGCCTTGAATGGTTTGAGCATGCTCAATGCTAATGGGATTCTTCTTCTTGCTCAGAATAATCACCTGAGAGGGCATAAATTCAAATTGAGGAAAGGCAGATGTAGGATAGACGTGAGGAAATTTTCCTTTGGCCAGCGGGTGGTTGATTGGTGGAACAGACTTCCATCCCTTGTCGTGGAAGTTGATAGCCTAAATAAGTTTAAGGCTCAGCTAGACAGGTATTTCGAACGAACAGAGGGGTGAAGTGGAAGCGGTTATTTTTTATTTATTTATTATTTATTATTATTTTTTTTTGGCTGATGCTGCATAAGCTTGCTTTCTTGCATCAAATGCCTCTACTAATGCTAATGCTAATGTCCTGTGTTGCAAAAAATTTTGGATATATTTAGGAAGATGCTCACGTAATCCAAGGGGTATAAGTTTTGAAGAATTCCATAACACCATGCTGTATCATAAGCTTTTTCTATATCAAAGCAGATCATGACATGATGTTCCTTTCGGATGAAGGCATTCCATATACTGTTTTCTAATTTTCTAAGTAGGTCTAGTGTTGAGCGATTTTTCCTGAAACCATGTTGTGCCCAGTCGAGAAGATTATTACTGTTCAAATACCACGTTAAATGAGCGTTGATGATTTTTTCTATAATTTTGCCTAGGCAACTTGTTAATTCGACAGTAGTTGCATGGATTAGAAAGCTACTTTCCCGGTTTTGGGAAAGCTATAATTATTGCATGATGCCAACTATCTGGAAACTTTTTTTCACAAGAAACAATGAACAGTACAACATTCCATTTGGGATTGGTCGTCAAGTTACTTTAACATCATGTAGTGAATTTTGTCTGGGATAGAGCAGTTTTCAATTCATGGAAAGATAATGGAAGGTTGTACTGTTTATCATTTCTTGTGGAAAAATTCAGTTTGTGTCTTTCTATCCTTGCTTTGTATGTTTAAAAACTCGGAGTATATGAGGTAGTTGCTGATGGTTGCATCTGAAGAAGTGGCATCTGATGGAAACATCAGATGCCACTTCTCAACCCATCTGCCTAGCATTTCTAGATCCTGTTGCAGTAGCATACTGTCATTAATAAACCTGCCAACTGTTGTATCATCTGAAAACTTCGACATTAAGCCTAATAAACCTTCATCAATATGACTGATAAATATACAAAACAATGTGCAAATAAATAGATACAAATAGATAATATACAAATAAATATACAATGGGCCCAACGCTGAACCCGAGGGAACTCCACTAATAACATCAGTCCATGAAGAGCAGTGACCATTGATTACCACTCTGTCTTCTCCCACTCGACCATCCTTTTATCAATTGTTACAACTTGCCCTTAATGCCATGTCGCTCCAATTTATACAGTAGTCTTCCATGTGCAACAGTATCAAAAGCTATCCTGAAATCCAAGTATATGATATCATAATTATTTTTTGCATACAGTTTCTTTGTGACCACATCATAGTATCTAATCAAATTGGTCAGACGAGATTTCCTTTAACAAGCCCATGCTGTTTCTGAATTATTACTGCTGTTTTTTTCTAAAATATCTAGATCAGGGGGTCTCAATTGGGGGGGAATTCTCTCCCTGGGGGAATTTAAGGGTTTCGGGGAGAAATTGGGGCAAAACCACAAAATGCAGATGATCTGCATTTTGACAGAACCACAAAATGCAGATGATCTGCATTGCTTCTTTAACCAGTGAATCCATTATTTTTCCCGGAATAGAAGTTAAACTAACAGGTTTGTAATTATTCGTGTGCACAATTTTCTCTCAGTTATTACAAAATCAATTAGCTCCCTGTTACAGTTTATCTTCTGTTCTCTACTTCCCTACAGAATTCCTTATGTGTGAATGTAGATGCAAAATACTCATTCAGTTTGTTTGCCATCTGAGCAGGATCATCTACAGTCAAACCGTCGATATCAAGTGGACCAATCTGATTCATCCCCTTCCTTTTAGAGTTAATATAAGTAAACGAGTTGTTGCTGGTATTCTTGCATCCATTGCCAAAGATTTCTCATAATCTGCCTTCACTTCTCTAACCTCCTTCGTGACTTGATTACAGACTAGCTTATATCTACCATAGGCTTCTCTGTTACCTGCTAATTTATGTGCATCCCATGTATTTTCCTTCTCTGACACAAGTCTCATTAGTTTATCTGACATGCATTTGGGCCTAAACCTTGAACAATATTTTTTAGTTGGTATGAAAAGCCTAGTAGCTTCCAAGATTAATTCCTTGAATTCTTCCCATTTAGAATTTGCTGTTGGTAATGTCATGAGTTTGTCCCACTGTGTAGAATTTAAAAACTGTCTGAGACCACTGTAGTCACATTTACGAAAACAAAAACCATTCCCTTTACCCCTGATGGTAGTTAAATCTTTTAAGTAAATCCCACATCACTACACTGTGATCACTTAGTGGTTCCTTTATCTGCAGAGTCTTAATACATGAATAATCACTGCTGATAATCAGATCAAGAGTATTACTCCCTCCAGTTTCCTCTCGAGCATGCTGCTGTAGAAAATAATCATTCAATAAATCCACAAAAGTCTTGCTAGTGTGCGACTGACCAACTCACAAGTTCCAGCCAATATCTGGGAAGTTAAAATCCCTCATTATCAGGCATTCTGATTTACTAGCCTGTTCTATTTCTCTGAATAGTTGTTCACTGTACTCATCAAAGTCATTAAGCCTACAACAAACTCCTACTCTCATTTTACCTTTCTCAGTGTTTATGTCACACAAAACTAACTCAACATTGCACTGTCCATCCATGTCAACTGGATGAAATTACTGCATAAGGTAGAGTCCGTTGGAGTTGTGGGTAAGATCTTGAGGTGTATTGAGGGATGGCTGAAGAAACAGGGGGCAGATAGTTGTTTGAAATTTGCAGATTATATAATTTTAAAAGGGTGGTTAACAATGGAATAATGCCGATCTCCTCCAGAATGACTTGGAAAGGCTTCATGGTTGAAAAAAATGGCAGTTGCATATTAATCCTGCTAATCTGAGGTTCTATATTTGGGAAACATTAAACTAAAAACATTAAGTTAAGAGTAACTTACACACTGTACTCTATTTACAGAAAGCAGACAGTATCATAAACAAATCACACGGACACTCAAGAAGAGTGCTGAGGATTTAGACTGAGCTACATTTCTTCGTGAACCACCCCTCACCATGATGAGGTATCATTAATTGTACTGTTTAATTGGGTTCCAACAAGTGAACATGTAATAATCATACAGTGTTTGACAACTATCTCCTTTTCACAAATAGATTACAGGTAGGGCATAAATGAAGAAAGTGACATGGGTGTTTTGATAGTCAGACATGAAGGTTAGCATGCAGTCAGGAAGGGACACCATGTTTTATTAATCATTTATCATTACTTCGTATCTAGGAAAAGGAGGTTATAAATTTTTACTTTTATAAATTTTACTATATGGGCAATTATAAAGAGTGCATTAATCTCATTTGAAGATAGGCTAGAAAACAGCTTAGCTAAATCAAAGGAATTTGTTGGAACCTCAATAAGTCTCAGTCAATTACAAAATGACTATGTTACATATATTAGAATACAATTCAACACTCACAAGAATATATTCTTTAAATATCAGAGGTTACAAGGTCATAACAGGGGATGAAAGCTTCCCTTTCTGGCCTGTGCTTGCAGGTTCTGCATACAGAAAGCCGGTTCTGTTTCTGGTTGCCATCATTTGGCAAACAGGGAAAAATTTTGAAGCAATAAGCTAATGTTTAAATTTTCAATTAAAATGCATCAGTATGCACATAAAATAGACCTAAACCATCATATACTGTATTTCTTCGATTCTAAGACGCACTTTTTTCCCCTATAAACATCTCTAAAAATGGGGTGCATGTTAGAATCGATGGCATCTTACAATCGCAGTTTTTTTTTCGAATTTTCCCACGCTTTGCACAGCACCACACGTTTTGTTTTTACGTGGAAACCCCCATCTCCAAGTTTCACCGTTATCGCGTTCTCCAATTCCAATGGAGAATAAAGTGGCACGGGTGATTTCACGTGCTTTCGAAATGTGAAGCCACCGTTATTTCATTATAGTGTAGCTCAGTCAGCAAAAACTAGGAAGTTTTGTTTGTATCTCCAAAAGTACATAAGTGGAGTTACTGTATTTCATTAATATCAAATTTAACAAAACACAGTCATTCCCTTATTGCACATTAAAATGTCAAAAAGATTGCACATGCAAAAGAACATGAAAATAGAACTGCAGGTCGACATTTTGACATTAGTGAAGTAAATGTTCGTCGTTGGAGAAATAATCGCAATTCCATATTTTCGTACAAAGCAACAACCAAGTGCTTTAGAGGGCCTAAGAAAGGAAGATTTACACAAGTCGACGAAGCTGTGATACGTTTTGTAATGGAGACAAGCGCAAAAGGATTACCCATCACTCGACAATCCATGCAATTGAAAGCTGGAGAAATTGCCAAGTCCCTCGGAATAGAGAAATAATTTTTAAAGACAGTCGCGGCTGGTGCAACAGATTCATGCATCGTAGTGAATTATCGTTAAGGCGCCGAACATCTATCTGTCAAAAAATTCCTGCAGACTTTCAACAGAAGCTGATTAACTTTCAGTGACAGATGATGAAATTAAGGTCTTCTTCGATATGTCTCGTAAGCCGTCAATGCAAAAGGTGCTAAAGAAATCAAGATTATAAGCATGGGCTATGAAAAGCAACGTATCACTGTGATGCTATGCATCACTGCTGATGATTGAAAGTTGCCACCAAAAAACCATACCGAAGAATGAAATTTTCCCTAAAGATGTTATTGTGCATGCACAAAAAAATGGATGGATGTCGGCAGAGCTTATGGAAGACTGGCTAAATGTTGTGTGGAATAGACGTCTTGGAAGTCTTTGTAACCCACCCAGCATGCTAGTACTTGATGCATTTTGTGGACATTTGTCCAAATGGGTCAAAAATAAAATCATGCAAAAACATGGTGACTTGGTTGTGATTCCCGGTGGCATGACTAGCCAACTGCAGCCACTCGACGTTTCAGTCAACAAACCATTTAAAGATTACTTGAGAAAGGAATATGAATTCTGGCTGTTGACCGACAACCTTCTGTGACACCTTCTGGAAAAATTTAAGAAAATGCCGGCATCAAAATTGGCAGAATGGGTATCAATAGCTTGGAAGCTGATCCCAGAAAGAATAGTCAAGCACTCATTTAAAAAATGTTGCATCACCAACACTCTCAATGGCTCAGAAGATTCAGAAAGAAGTGATGAATAACATACCTATTAATAAATACCAGTATTACTGTTGTTAGTAAATTGAATTCAATTATAATAAAAATATTTGTTAGATTTATTTGTGTTTTATTTTATTTATTTTATTTTTTTTTTCTTAGAATCAAAGCGATTTTTCTGAAATGAAAGTATTGAAATTAAGGAGCATCTTACAATCGATGGCGTCTCAGAATCGAAGAAATACGGTATATCATTAAATGTATGCTTTCTCTCCTCACGGTTGACTTTATGCACTTTTTCAGCATTTTCATTAGTCCAACTTAACGATGGATAACCTGAGAACTCAAAATCCTCAACCAAAGTTTGACTACCTTGAAAACACAAATACCACTGAAAAGTTTGTATTCTGCCCATAGCATCATTGCCAAATCCTTGTTTAAGCATTTTGTAAGTCTTCAAAGCTGTTTTCCTAAGTTTATTAGTATTAGAATTAACAAATGAAACATTTCACTATTATTGAGGATCAATTCACAAATATTAAAATTGTTTTGATGATCAGTACGGTATCAGTAGTGGCAAACAATTCAAAAAAGCAAGCTTATACAGCATCAGCGAAAAAAAAAAAACATTTCCCGCATCACCTGCCCATCCCCAGTAATAGGTTGTTTAGTTGAAACATGCTTTGTAAAAAGGATAGGTGGAACAGGACCAGGGTATGTCTGCCAGGGGCAAAGGTTGATGATGTTGTAGAGCGGATATCATCTTTTAAGGGCACAAAAGGTGATATAGTTGTACACGTTGGCACTAATGATATTAAGAGTAGGAGACCGGCGGAATTACTTAACAAGTACAGGTCACTGTTGAAAAAAAGCAGTGAATTAAGGTTGAATTTGAAAGTGTCTGCAATTCTGCCCAGACACGATAGGAGGGAGTATATGATGAGAGCCCTGTCGATCAATTCGGCCCTGGAAGGATTGTGCAAGGCTCAAGGGGTAGAATTTTTTTCAGCCTGGTCTGTACTTGTTAACAGGAGAGACTGTTTCTACATGGATGGGATACACTTAAATAGAAAGGGTGCAAGAATGTTTGCTGATGCTATCGAGGCAGTGTTAGGTGAGTCAGAAAACTGCTAGATTGGGGGGGGGGATACAAGGACTAATAGATTCTGGCAGAGGTGAAAGTGATCCTTGCACTGCTTCTATTGGAATGAGCCGCAGCCTGGAAAATAAGATGCAGGATAGTTCAGAGACTGCTGGGAAACATTGGGGTACAAATAAACACATAGGTTGTGTTAGGGTAGCTAAGAAAAAGAACAGGTGCATGTATACTTGCATGTACACCAATGCTAGGAGTTTAGTAAATAAATTTGATGAATTTGAGGTATTGCTCAAAACATCAAAGGCAGATACTGTGGGGATTTCAGAGACGTGGTGTCACACGGATATAAGGAATGCAGAACTGGAATTTGGGGAGTACAATGTCTACAGAAAGGACAGACAGGATAGGAAGGGAGGAGGGGTTATGCTATTAGTTAAGAAATACATAAAATCCAAGGAAGTGAAGCCAGTCGACATTGCTGGACAGTGCAGTGTCGAGTCAGTTTGGTGTGACATAAGCATGGGGAGATCAAAATTGAGAGTAGGAGTGTGCTATAGGCCTAATGACCCTGATGAGTATAATAAGAAACTGTATGGGGAAATAGAGTGGGCCAGTAAATCAGCGAGTCTTATAATGGGGGATTTTAATTTCCTAGATATTGATGCATGGGATGCATACAAATCCAGAAAATGCATGGGATGCATACAAATTAACACGTGACACAGAAGCCTATGATAGATACAAGTTGATCTGTAACAAAGTTACAAAGGAGGTTAGGCAGGCGAAGGCAGATTACGAGAAAAAACTTTGGCAAGGGATGCAAAGAAAAACAGCAAAGAGTTCTTTACTTATGTAAACTCTAGAAGGAAGGGGATGAATCAGATTGGTCCAATTGATATCGATGGGTCAACTGTTGATGATCCTGCTCAGGTAGCTAACAAACTGAATGAATATTTTGCATCGACATTCACACATGAGGAGTTATTCAGCGAGGGGAATGCCAGAGGTGTATTCAACTCTGGCAGTAAGCTAGATAATCTTGTAATAACTGAGAGTAAAGTGGAGGAGAAATTGTTGAAGATAAATACAAGAAAGGCACCTGGGGTGGATGGGATCTATCCAGTTATATTAAAGGAAGCAGCAAAGGAAGTACCCATGGACTGGAGATGTGCAAATGTAACCCCAATTCACAAAGGAGGATCAAAGGGAGATACAAATAATTATAGACTTGTTAGTTTAACTTCTCTTCCTGGAAAATTAATGGAGGCACTGGTTAAAGTGCCTCCATTATTGGATCATCTAGACAAGACTTCAGTCATAGCTCAGACACAGCATGGTTTTGTTAAGGGGAAGTCTTGCCTGACCAATTTTATTGGATACTATGATGCAGTCACAAAAGAACTGGATGCAGGGAATAACTTTGATATTATATACTTGGATCTTAGAAAGGCTTTTGATACGTTGCACATGGAAGACTGCTGCACAAATTGGAGCAGTGTGGCATTGGAGGCAAATTGCTGCTATGGATAAAGGGGTGGTTGAGGTGTAGAAGACAGAGAGTGGTAATCAATGGACACTGTTCATCATGGACTAATGTTATTAGTGGAGTCCCTCAGGGTTCAGAATTGGGTCCATTATTGTTTTCTGTATTTATAAATGATATTGATGATGGTATATCAAGCTTAATGTCCAAGTTTGCAGACGATAAAAAGGTTGGCAAGGGTTGTCAAGGACACTACTGACACTATGCTACTGCAACAGAATCTGGAAAGGTTGAGCAGATGGGCTGAGAGGTGGCAAATGAAGTTTAACATTGACAAATGTAAAGTACTACACATGGGAAACAGCAACCCCAGAGCAACGTATCAACTCTGTGGTACTACACTGACAGTGGTAGAGAATGAAAGGGACCTGGGGTGGTTGTGCAGACAGATATGAAGTTTTCTGAGCAGTGCAGACGGGCTGCAAGAGTAGCTCATGGTGTATTGTCGATGATATATAGGAATTTTTCTAGCAGGGATAAGGAGGTGATTATTCCCTTGTATAAGGCAATGGTCAGGCCACACCTAGAGTACTGTATACAGGTCTGGAGGCCTCATTTCAAAAAGGATGTAGGGATGCTGGAATGAGTACAGAGAAGGGCAACAAGATTAGTGAATGTAACAAAGGGGTGCTCTTACGAAGAAAGGCTTAAGTTTTGCAAATTACAGTATCTGGAGACTAATCACCGGCGAGGTGGTCTGATAGAGGTGTATAAAGCCTTGAATGGTTTGAGCATGCTCAATGCTGATGGGATTCTTCCTCTTGCTCAGAATAATCACCTGAGAGGGCATAAATTCAAATTGAGGAAAGACAGATGTAGGATAGACGTGAGGAAATTTGCCTTTAGCCAGCAGGTGGTTGGTTGCTGGAATAGACTTCCATCCCTTGTCATGGAAGTTGATAGCCTAAATAAGTTTAAGGTTCAGCTGGACAGGTATTTCGAACGAACAGAGGAGTGAAGTGGAAGTGGTTATTTTTTATTTATTTATTTATTTATTTCTTTTTGGCTGATGCTGCATAAGCTTGCTTTCTTGCATCAAATGCCTCTACTAATGCTAGTTCTTTTTTGAATTTATTTAAACTACTCACTTCTACAACACCAGATAGAAGCTTATTTCAATATTCAACTAACTGCTAGGTGAAGGCAAACTTCCACACATATCCTGCAACTATCCTTCCTTAATTTGAATTTATGTCCCTATGTTCCGTTCATTACATACATAATTTGAGCAAGTGGAAGAATGTAGTTGTAGTAGCAATAATAGTAGTGGTGGCATGTGATGCAAGAAAGCAAATGTATGAGCTTCTGCAGCATCAGCCAAAAAAAAAAAATCACACCATTCCCTCCAAATGCCTGTCCAGTTCCTCCTTAAATTTATTCAACCTATCAACTTCCACAACGACAGATGGAAGTTTGTTCCAGCAATTAACTACCCGCTGGCTAAAGGCAAATTTCGGCACATCTATTCTACATCTGTCCTTTCTTAATTTGAATTTATGCCCCCTTCGGTTCGTAATCTGAACAAGTGGAAGGATCCCATCAGAATTCAGCATGCTCAACCCATTCAAGGCCTTATATACCTCAATCAGATCACCGTGCAGGTGCCTAGTCTCCAGACACTGCAATTTGCAGACCTTAAGCCTCTCTTGGTAAGAGGATCCCTTCATTCCTCTCACCAATCTTGTTGCCCTTCTCTGTACAAGCTCAAGTAAATCTACATCCTTCCTAAAATGAGGCCTCCAGACCTGTACGCAATACTCAAGGCATGGCCTGACCATTGCCTTATACAGAGGGATAATCACCTCCTTTTCCCTGCTAGCAAAATTCCTATATATCATTGACAAAACCCCATGAACTGCCCTGGCAGCCTGTCTGCATTGCTCAGAAAACTTCATATCTGCCTGCACAATTACTCCCAGGTCTTTTTCATTTTCTACCACCTTAATTGTAGTACCACACAGTTGGTACGTTTCTCTGGGGTTACTTCTACCCATATGCAGTACTTTGCATTCGTCAACGTTAAACTTCAGTTGCCACTTCTTAGCCCATCTACCCAAATTATCTAGATTCTGTTGCAGTAGCACACTGCCATTACTGTCATTAACAACCCTGCCAACCTTTGTATCATCTGCAATCTTCGACACTAAGCCTGATGTACCTTCATCAATATCATTGATAAATATACAAAACAACAGTGGACCCAACACCGAACCCTGTGGGACTCCACTAATAACATTAGTCCAAGAAGACCAGCACCCATTGATTACCACCCTCTGTCTTCTCGCACTTAACCATCCTTTTATCCATGTAGCAACTTACCCTTAATACCATTCTGCTCCAATTTGTACAATAGTCTTCCATGCGCAACAGTGTCAAAAGCTTTCCTGAAATCCAAATATATGATATCAAAATTATTTTTTGCATCCAGTTCCTTTGTAACGACATCATAGTATCCTATGATATTTGTCAGACAAGACTTTCCCTTAACAAACCCGTGCTGTGTCTGAATTATTGCTGCAGTATTGTCTAGATGATCCTGCAATGTATCTTTAACCAGCGACTCCATTATTTTACCCGGAACAGAACTAACTGGTCTGTAATTACTCGTGTCACCCTTCGATCCCCCTTTGTGAATTGGGGATACATTTGCACATCTCCAGTCCGTGGGAACCTCCCCTGAGTCCAAGGATGCTCTCATAATTATGGCTAAGGGTTTGCTTAGTTGCTTTGCCACCTCCTTTAATATAACTGGATAGATTTAATATAACTGGATGTCATCAGAAGTAAGTCTGTTCAATCCATTCAAGCCTTAAACACCTCAATAAGATCACTTTACAGGTAATTTATCACGGTTGGATTGACTTTGTAGATCTTCAGCATCTCTGTTAGGAAGCTATGAGGCATGGAGCCAAAGACCTTGATGTAATCGATGCAGGCCATATATAGGTTGCAGTACTTATTGTAGGTTTGCTCTATAACTGTGGCATCAATGGTTAACAGTTCCTTGCATCCCTTCTACCTTTCGGCCATAACATTTTCACTCTCAAGTGTCTAATGCAGCTGGTCAGAATCTTGCACATCATTGAGACACAGGTGATCAGCCTGTATTTCACTGGTTTTTTGTATCTTGGTCCTTAGCCTTCAGGTATGTGATTCCTTGAGTAAAAAAACTGTGGAATTGTCTGTGGGTGACTTATTATCTGGTTGAACTTCTCTGCTAGGTGCTTGTGTGTGTGTGTGTGTGTGTGTGTGTGTGTGTGTGTGTGTGTGTGTGTGTGTGTGTGTGTGTGTGTGTGTGTGTGCAAGTGAGCTTCTTGTATCAGTAGTTGTGGATGTTTTCTATTCCATGAAGTCTTGGTTTTTTTTCTGTTCTAGTTCTATCCAGAGGTTTGTTTGTTTGTTTGTTTGTTATTTGGTTTTTAGGAGCATTAGCAACTAAGGCCATATTGCTCTGGAGATATGCGGTGGCCATTCCCTGACCTTTCCGCATTCTCCGTATTTGGTGGTCACGGGCTCGAACCCCGGTCTAATCAAGAAGCATGTGCTACGCACTTCTGCTCCTGCCCACCTGGCTACGGAGGCGCCATATCCAGAGGTCTCTGCCATTATGTCTAATTTCACTGCTCCATGTGTTGCCCCAGAACTCCTTAACCCCCTCTGCTTGGGTAGTCTGTTGCCATCTTTCCTATCTTATTCGAAACTCCTGTAGAAGGCCCTTTAGTTTTCATTGAAGACTGTTTATTTTCCTCTGGGGGCTCTCTTTGAATTGGAAGTGTGAGGGGATTCTGCTTTTTAGTTTGTCTAAGTATTCTTATATTATCTGATTTTTTCTCTCATGTTTGCTGTAGATGTTGTCTCTCTTGAGGATGCTCTTCAGTTTTCCAATCAACTTTACTACTCCTATTACTGTGTTGATACTGGGTCAATTGGTCCAGCCTGACTTAATTCTTCTATATTCTGCTGAAGCCTTCTTTCCAATGTGGACAGTTCCTTGTTTTTTTTTTGTTTATTCTGGTCTCTCGTTTCGTTTCTCTTCGGTTGATCCTAGTGGCTATTGCAGCAGCACAGATTACGGCTGTATGGATGTCATCCAGTGTTTCACTATTGTTGGTGAAGTAATGTGATATTATTTGTTGATTGAGGTGGTCTGTGACTTGCCAAAGGCTTCAATTAAGTCTCTGCTTCAGTATGGCATGGGTCTTTATGCGGTCCATTCCCTTGAATTCTGTTGGGGCCTTCTTCCACTCATCTTCTATTCTGGATATCATGACTTCATCTGTTTCCACTTCAGCTACTGTGGTTTGTATTTCTTTTTGCTTTTCCTTGTCTGATTCCATGTTTTCCATATTTTTTTTTTCTTTGTAGTTGCTTACATCCTGCTTGATTTTTTCAAAGATTGCAAGAGCTATCAGGTTCTTCATGATGATGGTTTTTCTCTGGTCTGCTATTCACCGTTTTCAACATCTGGGAATTGTTCCAACTGCTTGGTATGTAGTCTTATCCTGTACATTGTTATATCAGTATCTACTTATTACTTAGTAGAATGTTCACATTAGGAACGTATGTAATTTCGATGCTCCACTTCAAGCACTGGAATTTTCTTCCTTCCTGGGCTGTCACTAGTACAGTTGGTACTACCACTTGGTTGGGCTGGAAGACCCTTCCCTTGTGGTAGGCATATCAGGGGACAGTGTCATTTGCTCCACTGTCTTCCTTGGGGGCCAGTCTCTGACCTTTTGAACTGACCCCTATGTCTAAGCCTGAATGTGAGTGACTTTTTCCTGTGCCACACTGAATGCAGCATGTAGTAGTAGTAGTAGTAGTAGTAGTAGTAGTAGTAGTGGCACATGATGCAAGAAAGCAAGTGTAGGAGCTTATGCAGCATCAGCCAAAAAAAAAAAAAAAAAAAATCATCACACCATTCCCTCCAAATGCCTGTCCAGTTCCTCCTTAAATTTATTTAGCCTATCAACTTCCACAACTACAGATGGAAGTTTGTTCCAGCAATTAACCACCCGCTGGCTAAAGGCAAATTTCCGCACATCTATTCTACATCTGTCCTTTCTTAATTTGAACTTATGTCCCCGTAGGTTCGTAATCTGAACAAGTGGAAGGATCCCATCAGAATTCAGCGTGCTCAACCCATTCAAGGCCTTATAGACCTCAATCAGATCACCGCGCAGGTGCCTAGTCTCCAGCCACTGCAATTTGCAGAACTTAAGCCTCTCTTGGTAAGAGAATCCCTTCATTCCCCTCACCAATCGTGTTGCTCTTCTCTGTACACGCTCAAGCAAATCTACATCCTTCCTAAAATGAGGCCTCCAGACCTGTACGCAGTACTCAAGGCGTGGCCTGACCATTGCCTTATACAGAGGGACAATCACCTCCTTTTCCCTGCTAGCAAAATTCCTATATATCATTGACAAAACCCCATGACCTGCCCTAGCAGCCTGTCTGCATTGCTCAGAAAACTTCATATCTGACTGCACAATTACTCCCAGGTCTTTTTCATTTTCTACCACCTTAAGTGTAGTACCACACAGTTGGTACGTTTCTCTGGGGTTACTTCTACCCATATGCAGTACTTTGCATTTGTCAAGGTTGAACTTCAGTTGCCACTTCTTAGCCCATCTGCCCAAATTATCTAGATCCTGTTGCAGTAGCACACTGCCATTACTGTCATTAACAACCCTGCCAACCTTTGTGTCATCTGCAAACTTCGACATTAAGCCTGATATACCTTCATCAATATCATTGATAAATACACAAAACAACAGTGGACCCAACACCGAACCCTGTGGGACTCCACTAATAACATTAGTCCACGAAGAGCAACACCCATTGATTACCACCCTCTGTCTTCTCCCACTTAACCATCCTTTTATCCATTGTAGCAACTTACCCTTAATACCATTCTGCTCCAATTTGTACAGTAGTCTTCCATGCGCAACAGTGTCAAAAGCTTTCCTGAAATCCAAGTATATGATATCAAAATTATTTTTCGCATCCAGTTCCTTTGTGACCACATCATAATAACCAATCAAATTTGTCAGACAAGACTTTCCCTTAACAAACCCATGCTGTGTTTGAATTATTGCTGCAGTCTTGTCTAGTTGATCCTGCAATGCATCTTTAACCAGTGACTCCATTATTTTACCCGGAACAGAAGTTAAACTAACTGGTCTGTAATTACTCGTGTCACCCTTCGATCCACCTTTGTGAATTGGGGACACATTTGCACATCTCCAGTCCGTGGGAACCTCCCCTGAGTCCAAGGATGCTCTCATAATTATGGCTAAGGGTTTGCTTAGTTGCTTTGCCGCCTCCTTTAAAATAACTGGATAGATCCCATCCACCCCAGGTGCCTTTCTTATGTTTAACTTCAACAATTTCTCCTCCACTTTGCTCTCAGTTATTACAAAATCATTAAGCACACTGCTACAATTTGATAACCTTCTTCCATTTTCAAACTGTAATAATTCCTCACGTGTGAATGTAGATGCAAAATACTCATTCAGTTTGTTTGCTATCTGAGCAGGATCATCAACAGTCGAGCCATCGATGTCAAGTGGACCAATCATATTCATCCCCTTCCTTTTAGAGTTTATATAAGTAAAGAAATCCTTGCTGTTTTTCTTAGCATCCTTTGCCAAAGATTTCTCGTAATCCGCCTTTGCCTGCCGAACCTCCTTTGTGACCTGATTACAGACTAGCTTATATCTGCCACAGGCTTCTGCGTCACCTGATAATTTATATGCATCCCATTCATTTTTCTTCTCTGTCACGAGTCTCATTAGTTCATTTGATAACCATTTAGGCCTAAACCTTGAACGATATTTCTTAATCGGTATATAAAGTCTAGTAGCTTCCACGATTAATTCCTTGAATGCTTCCCACTTAGAATTTACTGTTGGTAACATCGTCAGTTGATCCCACTGTACAGAATTTAAAAACTGTCTGAGACCACTGTACTCCCCTTTACGGAAGCAAAAACCCTTTCCTTTACCCCTGACGGTAGTTACCTCTTTGAGTAAATCCCACTTCAGCACACTGTGATCACTGCCACCTAGTGGTTCCTTTATCTGCAAATTCTTAATACACGAATGATCACTGCTGATAACCAGATCAAGAGTATTACTTTCTCTGGTTGCCTCTCGAACATGCTGCTGCAGAAAACAATCATCCAATAAATCCACAAAAGTCTGACTGGTGTGTGAGTGACCAACCCACAAGTTCCAGTCAATATCTGGGAAGTTAAAATCCCCCATTATAAGACATTCAGATTTACTGGCCCACTCTATTTCTCTGTACAATTGTTCATTGTACTCATTCAAGTCATTAGGCCTATAACACACTCCTACCCTTATTTTTCCTTTCGCAGTGCTTATCTCGCACCAAACTGACTCAACAGAGCACTGTTCATCTATATTAACTGGGTGCACTTCCTTTGATTTTATGTTTTTCTTAATTAACAGCATAACACCCCCTCCCTTTCTGTCCTGTCTATCCTTTCTGTACACATTGTACTCCCCAAATTCCAGTTCTGCATTCCTTATATCTTTGTGACACCACGTCTCTGCTATCCCAACAATATCCGCCTTTGATGTCTTGACCAACACTTCAAATTCATCAAATTTATTTACTATACTTCTAGCATTGGTATACATGCAAGCATACATGCTCCTATGCCTATTCATTGTTACCCTAACACATCCCATATACCCAACTATTCCATGATGACTGCCATCCGTCCCTGAAACCCCCAACACCCCTCGCTCCAGGTCGCTTCTTATTCTAATAGAAGTTGTGCAAGAATCACCTTCACCTCTGCCTGCGGTTACTGTTAAACTATTAGTCTTTGTATCCCCCCAAACTAGCAGTTTTCCGACCCACCTAACACTGCCTCGATGGCATCAGCAAATATTCTTGCACCCTTTCTATTTAAGTGTATCCCATCC
Organism: Mastigoproctus giganteus; assembly: GCF_048544385.1. Taxonomy (NCBI): domain Eukaryota; kingdom Metazoa; phylum Arthropoda; class Arachnida; order Uropygi; family Thelyphonidae; genus Mastigoproctus; species Mastigoproctus giganteus. The sequence goes on along the minus strand of NC_143587.1, from coordinate 77,927,432 downwards.
CTGTAGAAGCAATCTCTCCTGTTAACAAGTACAGTCCAGGCTGAAAAAAATTCTACCCCTTCAGCCTTGCACAATCCTTCCAGGGCCGAATTGATCGACAAGGCTCTCATCATGTACTCCCTCCTATCGTGTCTGGGCAGAATTGCAGACACTTTCAAATTCAACCCTATTTCACGGCTTTTTTTCAACAGTGACCTGTACTTGTTGAGTAATTCTGCCGGTCTCCTACTCTTAATATCATTAGTGCCAACGTGTACAACTATATCACCTTTTGTGCCCTTGAAAGATGATATCCGCTCTACAACGTCATCAACCTTTGCCCCTGGCAGACATACCCTGGTCCTGTTCCACCTATCCTTTTTACAAAGGATGTTCCCCGTTTCCCTGACAATAGAGTCACCAACAACAACTAGTTCCTGTGGGACCAGCGCATTCTGCCTTAGGGGTTGCCGCTGTGTTGCGTGATGACCAAGTGCAAGCTCTGGCGTTGATGTGGGCAGCTGAGAGCCTGATGGGCCCCTCAATTTAGTTCCTTCGAGGGCATCCACCCTGTCCTTCAAGCTCTCATATAGGCCCATAAGAACGCTGAGTTGTTGCCTGATTTCGATACACTCCTTGCATCGCGCACACACAAAGACATCCCCCATGGCAATATCATGTTCCGTTCCAGAGAGTTCGGCAAACATTTCACAAGTTGCACATTTCTTTAGGCTGTGATGCGTTGGAGAATTGCCCCCCTCAGTTCTCCCCCGAGTCACAGCACTCCTGCCACTTTGTGCCCGTTGCTTTGCTGCTCTAGTTTGGGGCATGGTAGTTTAAATTAATAAAATCAATAAATTAAATACCAATAGTATTTGAATAGAAACTATTAAATAGAAACAGTGAAGCGTATTACTATATAATTATGCGTTAGAGCTACCTAGCTACCTCAATTAAAAAATTTGAATTCCCTACCACTATATCCAAAAACAATGGCTACAAAAATGGAACGAAATAACGGTTTTACCTATCGTAAGTAAAATCCACAAAAACTCTTTATCTAAATTAAAAATAAAAAATAACCAGCGTAACTATAACTATATGACTACGTATTAAGTACAATATAAAATAACAATCATGTAAATAACAGGTAAACACTTATCGTTTTTGCAGAGCCTGTAACTGATAGCTGTAACTTTTAAAGAGATTCAGCGCCCTCTCCAATGTACATTACTTCTCTTTGACATCGTCATCCATCTAAGGAGGTGCACCAGTTTAGCTTCAGTTTGTGTCCAGTGGTGGTATTAGTGACAATAGATGGCACCACTACCTGCCCCAGCCATCACTTCGACCCTGGGAAAGGGTCGTCTGCTGAAGCGACTTTCGCAATTTTTTTTTTTACATTATTATTATTATGCCATCCTCTAGTATGATGGTACGCTTTCGCTCCCGCAGGACTCAAATCCGGGTCTATCAGACTAGTAGCGATTGTGGTAACCACTGGGCCATCATGCCTCTATTATTATTATTATTATAAAAAATCTCCTTTTCTCCTTTATTGGCCCCATGATAGGTACCAAGTGCATGGAGTAGATGGTTGTGTGCGGTTACTATTATTATTATCATTACTGTTGGTCAAGGAACTCTTATTATCATACAGGTCATCAGGATCACACCATTCTGGAGTTCCATATAAGTGTTCTCTGGGAGGCCTATTGTTGCTAAGTTTTTATGGAGGCTCTTTGACATCATGTCAATGATTGGGATAGTCATTACTTGTTCCATATCCCAGATATCTTATCTTCGGCCTCCCATCTCAGGTTTGGTTACTTCCTAATTTTTTCCTCGTGTGATTTTTGGAGGTTGCTGGTGTTGGTCGCCTCTATGTCGATCATGTAGATGGCCATTTCCTATGGCCTGAAGCTTGTACTTGTAATAGGGTAAACTTCTTTGATCTGCTGGCATTTCTGCACTAATTTCTGATGTATTATCCTGGCCACCTGGTCATGTCTGTGCATGTACTCCGTCCGCGGAGATTACCCTGCATGCTGCGGTGATGTGATGGATTGTGTCTGGGGCCAAGGTCCTTAGCAATGCATTTCACATTGTTCCTGGTGTTGATTACTTGATCTTGGATGGTGAGCATGAATCATTCGGTAACGGGAAAGAGCATTCCGTTTGTAAGCCAAGCACTGGAAGCCATCTTTTTTTTTTTTTTTTTTTGTTAGTTGTTGCTGCATCAGCTTCTGTGGCCATAATGCATCTCCCAAAGTTTTTGCATTTTACTCTGATCCAAGTCTGAGGTGGGATTCGAACCCGCAACCTTGGGTTGCAAGGAAGGTGCTTTACCCACCTGGCTAGCCAGGTTGGCGGAAGCCATCTTATTTATCTATGTAATCTTATCTTATATAATCTAGATGGAGATCACTGTAGTGTCTGCCACGGAGTATCTTCTTCGCCCATCTTTCTGTCTTTGTCTCGTCTGTCTGTATGAATGTGCACACAACACTCAACAGGTTCAGTGTTGTGTGCCATTTGTCTATCTTTCTTAGGGTAAATTGGTAGATTGGTGCTATGTTTTCCTGAAAGTAATCCTGCAGGTTCTTAATTGTCTTTTCTTGTTCAATGAGATCAGTCAATCCTCTCCCTCCTTCTTTACAGGATATGGTCAGGCTCTCGATGGCCGACTTCAGTTTGTTGGTGCCTCTTGGTCATCATTATCCCTGCCGATCTTGTAATCTCTTCCAGCTCAAGGTTGGTCCAATATATGAACCAGAAAAAGTGTGCCCATATTGGGACTGCATAAGTGTACATGGCTGTGACCATGTTTCCACCATTCAGCTTTGATTTTAGCAAACTTCTCAGTCTCTGATGGTATTTTTCAGTCAGGCAGGCCTTGATCTTCTTATGTTCTAACTGGTGAGACTGCATCATTCCCAGATATTTGTATCTCTCTTTCTCTGTCATGGCTTCAATCTCTTCACCAGCCTTCAGCTGGTAGTTTCGTCCAAGTGGATGACCTTAATGCAATCCATGGTCTTGTATTTATCTAGGCCAAATTGTATCTCAACGTCAGTGCTGAACTCGGTGATCCGGTGCAGCTATTGGAGTTGATTCTCATTTTCAGCCTAGTTTGATGTTGTCCATGTACATCAGGTGAGAGAGGGTGTACAGTTTCATCCTCAATTGTTTTAGGGTATATACATACTTGCTGTTACTGAGCATAGTGGACAGTTGGTTGAGTGCTTGACAGAACCATAGTGGGCTCATGTCGGTGACTCTATTGTCAGGGAGACGAGGAATATATCATGCAAAAAGAATAGGTGGAATAGGACCAAGATATGTCTGACAGGGGCAAACGTTGATGACGTTGTAGGGCAGATATCATCTTTTAAGTGCACAAAAGGTGATATTGTTATACACGTTGGCACTAATGACCTTAAGAGTAAGAGATCTACAGATTTATTTTAACAAGTACAGATCGATGCTGAAAAAAATTTGCGAGTTAGGATTAAATTTGTAAGTGACTGCAATTCTGCCCAGACACGATAGGACAGGAGGGAGTATATGATGAGAGCCTTGTCAATCAATTTTGCCCTGGAGAGATTGGGCAAGGCTCAAGGGGTAGAATTTTTTTTCAGCGTGGTCTGTGTTTGCTAACAGGAGAGACTGCTTCTACAGGGATGGGATACACTTAAACAGAAAGGGTGCAAGAATATTTGCTGATGCTATCGAGGCAGTGTTAAGTGGGTTGAAAAACTACTAGCTTGTGGAGAATCACAGACTAAAAGATTAACAGTAACCGGAGATGAAACTGATTCTTGCACTGCTCCTATTGTTTGGTTTGGTTTTTTTTTTTTTTTTTTTTTTAAGGAGCATTAGCAACTAAGGCCATATTGCTCCGGGAATATGCGGTGGTCATTCCCTGACCTTTCCGCATCCTCCGTATTTGGTGGTGACGGGCTCGAACCCCAGTCTAATCAAGAAGCGTCTGCTATGCACTTGCTGCTCCTTCCGACCTGGCTACGGAGGCACCTGCTCCTATTGTAATGAGCAGCAGCGTAGAGAGCAAGTTGCTGGGAATCGTAATGAAACAAGTAAATACATGGGCTGCGTTAGGGTAACTAAGAGTAAGAACAGGTGCATGTATACTTGCATGTACAGCAATGCTAGAAGTAAGTATAGTAAAATAAATTTGATAAATTTGAAGTGCTGATCAAGGCATCAAAGGCAGATATTGTTGTTGGGATATCAGACATAGTGTCACACAGATATAAGCAGTGCAGAACTGGAATCTGGGGAATACCCCTCCTCCCTTTCCACCCTGTCTATCCTTTCTGTAAAGAAAGGATAGACAGGGTGGGAAGGAAGGAAGGCTTATGCTGTTAGTTAAGAAACACATAAAATCTAAGGAAGTGCATCCAGTTTTCATGGGTGGACAGTGCAATGTTGAGGCTGTTTGGTGTGACATAAACGCTGGGAAAGGGGAAATGGGATTAGGAGTCTGTTATAGGCTTAATGACTCTGATGAGTACAACAAACAGTTGTGAAGAGAAATTGAGTGGGCCAGTAAATCAGAATGTCTTGTAATGGGGGATTTTAGAGATATTGAATGGAAAATGTGGTTGGTCACTTGCACACTAGAAAGACTTTTGTAGATTTACTGGAGGATTGTTTTCTACAGTAACATGTTCGAGGGGCAACCAGAGGGAGCAATACTCTTGATCTGATTATCGGCAGTGATTATTCATGTATTAAGAATTTGCAGATAAAGGAGCCACTTTGTGACATGGATCACAGTGTACTGATGTGGGATTTACTTAAAGATGTAACTACCATCAGGGGTAAAGGGAAAGGAAGGGCATTTGCTTTCATAAAGGTGACTATAGTAGTCTCAGATAGTTTTTAAATTCTATACATTGGGATCAACTGATGATGTTACCAATAGTGAATTCTAACTGGGAAGCCTTTGGGGACTTAATCTTGGAGGCTACTAGGCTTTTCATACCTACTAAGAATTACTATTCATGGTTCATGCCTAAATGGATGTCAGATGAATTAATGAGGCTCATGGCAGAGAAGAAAAATGAATGGGATGCATATAAATTATTAAGAGACACAGAAGCCTATGGCAAATATAAGCTAGTCTGTAATCAAGTTACAAAGGAGATTAGGCAGACAAAGGCATATTATGAGATATCCTTGGAAAAGGATGCAAAGAAAAACAGCAAAGAGTTCTTTACTTATGTAAACTCTAGTAGAAAGTGGATAAATTTTATTGGTCCATTTAACATAGATGGTTCAACTATTGATGATTCTACTCAAGAAGCTGATAAACTGAATGAATATTTTGCATCTACCATTCACACATGAATATTTATTCAAGGAGGGGAATGCCAGAAGTTCATCAAACTCTAACAGGGAGCTAAGTGATTTGCAATAACTTAGAGCAAAGTGGAGGAGAAATTGTTGAAGTTAATCATAAAAAAAGCACCTGGGGTGGATGGAATCTATCCAGTTATATTGAAGGAGGCAAGCAATTATGAGAGCATCTTTATATTTTCAGGGGAGGTCCTCATGGACTGAAGATGTGCAAATGTATCCCCAATTCACAAATTGGGGGGGGGGGGGGTTCAAAGGGTGACAAATAATTATAGACCTAACTAGTTTAACTTCTGTTCCAGGAAAATAATGGAGTCACTGGTTAAAAAGGTGATATAGGATCACCTAGACAAGACTGCAGTAATAGTTCAAACACAGCCAGCATGGGTTTGTTACGGGGAAGTCTTGTCTGACCAATCTGATTGGATACAACGTTGTGGTCACAAAGGAACTGTTGTTATTTGTTTTTTAGAAGCATTAGCAACTAGTGCCATATCACTCCGGGAATATGCAGTAGTCATTCCCTGACCTTTCCACATCCTCTGTATTTGGTGGTGACGGGCTCGAATCCCGGTCTAATCAAGAAGCATGTGCTACGCACTGCTGCTCCTTCCCACCCGGCTACGGAGGCACCCACACAAAGGAACTGGATGCAAAAAAAATCATTCTGATATCATATCAGAATGATTTTGGATTTCAGGAAAGCTCTTGATACTGTTGCACACGGAAGACTGCTGTACAAATTGGAGCTGTATGGCATTAAAGCAAGTTGCTGTAATGAATAAAGGGATGGTTGAGTGGGAGACAGCAGAGAGCTTTAATAAATGTACAATGCTGTACGTGGACTAATGTTATTAGTGGAGTCCACAAGGATTCATTGCTGGGCCCATTTTTGTTTTATGTATTTATTAATGATATTGATGAAGGAATATCAGGCTTAATATCCAAGTTTGAAGATGATACAAAGGTTGGCAGGGTTGTTAATGATAGCAAAGACAGTATGCTACTGCAACAGGATCTAGAAAAGTTAGGTAGATGGGCTGAGATGTGATAACTGTTTAATACTGACAAATGCAAAGTACTGTATATGGGTAGCAATTAACCAAGAGAAAAGTACCAGCTGTGTAGTACTACACTCAAGGAGGTGGAGAATGAAAAAGACCTGGGGGTAATTGTGCAGTCAGATATGAAGTTCTCTGAGCAGTGCAGACGGACTGCATAGCAGCTTACGGAATTTTGTCAATGATATATAGGAATTTTTCTAGCAAAAACAAGGTGGTGATTATCCCTTTGTATAAAGCAATACTGCATCGAGGTCTGGAGGCCTCATTTTAGGAAGGAAGTAAAGTTGTTAGAATGAGTACAGAAGGGCAACAAGATTGGTGAGAGGAACAAAGGGCCTTTCTTAAGAAGAAAGGCTTAAGTTCTGCAAGTTGAAGCATCTGGAGACTAGGCACCTGTGAGGTGATCTGATTGGGATGTATAAGGCCTTGAATGGTTTGAGCAGGCTCAGTGCTGATGGGATAGTTCCGCTTGCTCAGATTAAGAACCCAAGGGGGCATAAATTCAAACTGAGGAAAGATAGTTTTTGAATAGATGTGCGGAAATTTGCCTTTAGCCAGTGGATAGTTGATGGCTGGAACAGACTTCTATCTGTTGTTGCGGAATTTGATAGCTTAAATAAATTTACGGCTGGACTATACAAACATTTGGAGTGACCAGATGAGCGAAATGGGTTTTTTTTTTTTTTTTTTTGGCTGATGCTGTATAAGCTTGCTTTCTTGCATCATATGCCTCAACTAATGCTAATCTTCTTGGAAGATTCCTCTTCTGATGGGTATTGGTCTGGTTGTGATGTTCTCAACCTTGATGGTGGTCTAGGGAAGGTCTAGGAAGTGTGTCAGTGTCAGGTTGACTTTGTAAATCTTTAGTGTCTCTATCAGGCAGCTGTGGAGCATGGAGTCAAAGGCCTTGCATTAGTCAATGTAATGTACTCTATGTACAAGTTGTGGTCTTTCTTGTAGGCTTGCTCCATAACTGCAGCATCAATGGTCAATTTCTCCTTGCATCCTCTGCTCACATCCCTTCTGCTACTACTCAGCCGTGATGTTCTGGCTGAGCAGCAGAAGATATCAAGCCACTTCGAGAGAGGTGGTATGATATCTTCTTAGTTGTGCAGCTGGTCATGATCTTGTACATTGCTGGGAGACAGGTGTCTGGTCTGCAATTTGCCGTGTTTGTGGTGTCTTTGTCCTTGGGATTGTGTCAGGGTGTATTATCATTAGGGTTCACTGCTCTGCTATGTGCCTGTGTGCAGCTGAATTTCTTGTACTAGTAGTTGTGGATGTTATCAATTCCTGGCGTTCACCAGTTGTCGGACTTTCTGATCAACTGTTGTTTGTCTCCCTCCCGAATCTCTGCCACTCTCTCCCACCGAAAAAAAAAAAATTGACTTTCATGATTTTTTTTTCTCCCAGCAATGGGAATTGAACCCGGATCCATGATATTGGTGGTCCAGTGTTGTGTCCACTGAGCTAACTGTGCCCTTCCCTTATTATTATTATTATTATTAGTGGCATTTGATACAATACAAGAAAGCAAGCTTATAAAGTACCAGCCAAAAAAAAAAAAAAAAAAAAAAAATCCCGCATCATCCACCCTTCCAATAATTTCTCTAGTTCTTCCTCGAATTTATTCAAACTGCCCACTTCCTAACACCAAATGGAAATTTGTTCCAAAAGTCAACCACCTGATGGCTGAAGTCAAACTTCCTCACATCTATCCTGCAATCATACTTCCTCAATTTGAATTTATGTCCCCTCATGTGCATAGTCTGAGAAAGATGAAGAATGCCATCAGCATTGAGTGCTCAAACCATTCAAATCCATAAAAACCTCAATCGAATAAACCTGCAAGTGTTTAGTTTCAAGGCACTGCAGTTTGCAGAACTGAAGCCTATCTTGGGAATACTGCTTTTCATTCCCGTCACAAATCTTGCTGCCCTTCTTTGCAAGCGTTCCAGCAGATCTACATCTTTCCTAAAATGAGGCCTCCAGATCTGTATGCAGTACTCAAGATGCAGCCTAACCATTGATTTATACACAGGATAATCACTTCCTTGTTCCAGCTAGCAAAGTTCCTGTATATTATAGATAAAAACTCCATGAGCTGTCCTGGTGCAGCCTGTCTTATTGCCCAGAGAACTTCATATCTCACTGCACAATTACCCCCAGGTCTTTTTCATTTTCCACTGTCCTGAGTATCATATCACATAGTTTTTTATGATCCCTGTGTTTACTATATATTCGTCCTTGATCTGACTGTGAATGCTGGAATTCTATATGGGCAGTGCTTATGTTTAAAGTGGCAGCAATCATGTTTTTCAAGATGGCAGGTTGAAATAAAAGCATCCCTATTAGAATAGGTCTAATATCATCATTGTTTGTTTGTTTGTTTGTTATTTGGTTTTTAGGAGCATTAGCAACTAAGGCCATATTGCTCCGGGAATATGCGGTGGTCATTCCCTGACCTTTCCACATCCTCCGTATTTGGTGGTGACGGGCTCGAAGTCTAATATCATCATACTTGATCAGCTTGCAAAAACAAAAAAGTTTCAAAGTGGGTGGTGCTTCTGCTGCTGCTTGTAATTTTGGTTTTAATTTGTGTTCCAATTGTTATGCTATGTCTTGGTATGAGATGGCAGATTGAAATATAACAGTGCATATCTTCTTATTCCAGACACTTTCACACAAGTTCTGTGTGTGATGGTTATAAATTTAGTGCCAACCATCTTGTTTGGCACTACATTTATAAGCATCAGTGATGGATCTATGTAATTTATGATTTCCTTCAAAGATTACACAATGCAATTGCTGTGTAATCTTTGAAAATAATCATAGCTGAGACAGAACAATACTTTAAATAAAAAAACAGATAAAGAATAGAAATACCTCGATTTGGGCAGTGTGGCTAGCATAATACTGCAAAGCTTGATTCATTTTAGATTCTGGTTCGAGAGTACTAGGTTTAAGCATGGCAGCCAAATCTTTGTTATGCTGGGCCAACTGATGACAAAGGATATAAATATTGTGGCCTACTTCTTTAGGTGACACACCATCATCTCCTTCAGCAATTTCTTCATTCTCATCCTCATCTTCATCTTCTCCTTCCTGATGATAAGCATTACAAGCAACTTCTACCTATGGGAACCATAAAAATTATACATGGTAGGGCATTAGATGAATTGAAATGGATTATATGATGTTTATGTATGGGGGGAGATCAAAATGTTCCACAACTGAATTTGTTAAAAAATATGTTAAAATGTTTTAACATATGTTAATACGTTTGTTAAAAATATGTTAAAATGTTTTAACATACGTTTGTTAAAAATATGAACATGTTAAAAATATCTGAACATGTTAAAAATATCTGAACATTAAATGAGAAAAACTTTATTTTATTTTGCAACATAGATGTTCAGAAGTTTATATACTGGATGCCATTTTTCCTTCTTACATGCATAGATTTATTTTTATCCACTTCTGGTGGAAATTATGTGATTGTTTTTCAGAATGTTGTTTCTCAACAAAGATCTATAAAATTTTGCTTTTCGTTGAAGAAATTAGTCTCAGAGAATATAGAAATGACTGTTGAAGTTAAAGTACAAGTTGAAAAAGCTATTAAGAGTAATCGTGATAAATAAATGGTACAAGTGTTCCAAAGATGGAGAGTATATAATTCAAAGCACTATCTGGGACTGAAATAAGAATTGAGGATATAGCCTCTCATGCTATCATATCTCAAGCCTGTTATATGGCATCTAATATATTTTAATCATGAAAAGGTTATGCAGATTTTTTATTCCCAAGTTTTTAAACAGCAGATCAGACAGAAATAAAAACTTAACTGGTTGAAACATGTCATCACAATCTAGATTTCTAAAAAAAAAAAGTGAAGGTAATGAAATGTGATGTTATCTTTATGACCCAAAAGTAAAAAAAAATAATCTTCTAAATGAAAGTCTCCCATGTATTATACTTGGATTTCAGGAAATCTTTTGATACCGTTGCACATAAAAGACTGCTGTACAAATTGGAATGGTATGGCATTAATGGCAAGTTGCTACAATGGATAAAGGGATGGTTGAGTGGGAAACGGCAGAGTGGTTATAAATGGACACTGCTCTATGTGGACTAATGTTATTAGTGGAGTCCCCCAGGGTTCGGTGCTGGGCCCACTTATTTTATAGTTTTGTGTATTTATAAATGACATCAATGAAGGTATATCAGGCTTAATGTCCAAGTTTGCAGATGATACAAAGGTTGGCAGGGTTGTTAATGACACTAAAGACAGTATGCTACTGCAACAGGATCTAGAAAAGTTAGGCAGATGGACTGAGAAGTCCATCTGCCTAATTACAAATTACAAAAAATTACAAATTACCCTATGACAGTACTTCTGTTCACTGTGCAACAATAATTTATGAATAACTTTCCAAAGCTTTTTCCGTTGAAGCAGAAATTACAGCAGCTATAATAAATATAATAAAAGAACTTTCAAAAATGACTTCAAGGGAGTTTTTCTGCAATTATATAACAATAATGGGAATAGAAGTGTAAATAGTCACCAAGGTTATTATCTTAAAAGAGTCAAAGTGTAATTATCTGCAAATATATTTAAGTAAAATTTCAGTATTGGAAATTTTTGATCGCTGTTGTACATTAAAAATCTTGAAATTGAAAAATTTTAGTAAATCTTAACTGTAAGAAATAGTCAAAGCTCAAATTTAAACTGGATAAACTTATCCACTTCACATATAAAGTACGTACATAAGAGAAGTGAATGAATACAAATGCATACATGAAATGTTTATTTACCTAAATAAATATTGATGGAATGATGATAGTGGTTGTTACTAAGATTTCATTATTCATTTGCTTCACATTACTGTCTAGCCGGAACTGCCCCTTTGCCTTCTTTAGCAGTCCAAAAATTTTTAATTCACAAGGAGATAAAGATGGAACACACACACACACACACACACACACACACACACACACACACACACACACACACACACACACACACACACACACACACACACACACACACACACACACTCCTGTTGAAACATTTAGTGTTTCTTGCATTACGATGGTAGGTATAGAAGAGGACTTCGGTTTACCATTGTTATACACAAGGCAAGCATATTATGTAATAAGAGCTTTGAGTGTTAATAGTCTCATCATGCTGAAAAAAAAACTCAGCAGCAATCTGTGATAACCAGAGAAAAACAAAGCTTTAGCACTAATTTTTCTGTAATTAATCATGGACCAGCATTTCTTTGGGCAGAAAGGAGAGATGTTTCTGCAGGGTGCTCATGTGTCTGGTATTGGGAGTAATAACAGCACTATAAGTATTCAGTAGAATATTGTTGTAGGGAATACTTATAATATTATTCTACTGAGAAAATGTTTATCACCTGCTCATAAAGTGAACACATAAGACAATGGTCACCTGACACACTCTGGTTCTATTAAAAAGATACCGTCTTGGACCAGTATTCACACAGGCTTTTTCTGTCTAGAAATTGCATCCTATTGTCATGAAGCCAGTTAATTAATAATTTTTTTTCAAAAGAAATAAGGAAAATTTGTCCTTCAAATACTTGATGGAAAAAATAACTTTATATTACATAAAATGCAAAATTGAGTCCTAATTTTTTTTGTCTATTTTAAATGTAACTGTTGTTAATTTACTCTGTCAGTAATAAAATAAAAACAAATGTATTGTGAATTTTGCAAATAATGTTTTGCTCTACATTGTGGGTTGCAGAAATGTTCAAAATGCATTTGTTAGATGGGATATCTCTCTGGATGAAATCCAATAAAAAGAATGCACCTGATTTACCCAATTGCCATAAATATCTTACCAAGGGGTAAAATGCGTAATTAATGGAAATATGAGAAATCATGAAAATGGCAATCATGTGTATAAACTGAAATGACAAGTTAATGTAATAGTATTATGTACTGTAAATCAGCAAAATAAGTCTTCAATATTTTGTTGTTCCTCCTTGGGCTGCCTTGCAACGATAGAGTTAATCAACTTTGGATATATGGTTGCCCAATTTCGTGGTACCACACCTTTACAATGCTCTCCTGCAGCTGAATCTTACTTATTGGCTCCTTCTGAGCAATTTTAGACGACATTACATACCAGCAACCGGGCCACCCGAACACTAATGCCAGCATTTCTGAGGTATGACTGTACCTTAAGGGAGAAAAATGAGGGAAAACATTGGTGTAAGTATCTTTTAAGCTTTGTGAGACAAGAAGACAAACTCAATCTAAACAGCATAAAACTTACCAATTTTTCTGTGTGGCAAGGTGCTGAGTCCTGTTGAAAAATGCAGTTTTGGATGCCTGTGTTGGATTGGTTTTTTTTTTTTTTTTTTTTAGGAGTGTTAGGAACTAAGGCCATATTGCTCTGGGATATGCAGTGGTCATTCCCTGACCTTTCCGCATCTTCCATATTTAGTGGTGACGGGCTCGAACCCTGGTTTAATCAAGAAGCGTATGCCACGCACTGCTGCTCCTTCCCACCTGGCTACGGAGGCGCAGGATGTCTGTGTGGTGATCCCTAATAATGGGTTTCAGGCACTCCTCCAAGATAGGTTTCTGTATTCACCATGCTGTATGTTTTTATGCTGTAAATTTCCCCGCCATCTGAATGGCGGGGAAATTTACAGCTGGTGTTATGCAATCAGGATGGTATGCCTCAATTTTCATCTTCTGACATATCGCTTCCAATCCGAGTCATGCAGGTTGAATTTCGATTCGTCAGAAAAGATGATGGTGTCCCACTGCTCTTTTGTCCACGAAATGTGTTTTACGGACAAAAGAGCAACGGGACAAGCAAGTCGATTCTTCCTTATTTGTTGAGTCAACAAAAGCTTCTTCTTCTTGGGCCGATAGGCATGCAGACTGGGTTGCAGACAATCAATATATTTCAGGATCTGGATGTAATTTTCGTATTTTACAGAAATGAATTGCAGTCAATTAATTTTCTGCTAATTTCTGCTATGGCCATTCTGTTGCCCCCACAATTCTATTCTGGCTATGGATAGTTGAAGTTGCCTTTCAATGGCATTCATAGTTTGTGACTGACAAGAGATAATGAGGTCATCAGCAAACATGTACGATTCAACTGCTTTTGGTATATTTGTGTCATATTTGTAATTCTTATTGTGAACAGTGTTGCACTCAGGATGGAACACGGCAGTACACCCTCCTCTTGTTCAAATGATTTAGTATTAGCATTAGTAGAGGCATTTGATGCAAGAAAGCAAGCTTATGCAGCATCAGCCAAAAAAAAAAACCCACTTCCGCTTCACCCCTCTGTTCGTTCAAAAACCTGTCCAGCTGAGCCTTAAACTTATTTAGGCTATCAACCGCCACCACAAGGGATGGTAGTCTGTTCCAACAACCAACCACCCGCTGGCTAAAGGCAAATTTCCGCACGTCTATCTTACATCTGTCTTTCCTCAATTTGGATTTATGCCCTCTCAGGTGATTTTTCTGAGCTAGAGGAAGAATCCCATCAGCATTGAGCATGCTTAAACCATTCAAGGCTTTATACACCTCTATCAGATCACCTCGCTGGTGCCTAGTCTCCAGACACTGTAATTTGCAAAACTTAAGCCTTTCTTCGTAAGAGCACCCCTTTGTTCCATTCACTAATCTTGTTGCCCTTCTCTGTACTCGTTACAGCAGCTCTACATCCTTCTTGAAATGAGGCCTCCAGACCTGTATACAGTACTCTAGGTGTGGCCTGACCATTGCCTTATACAATGGAATAATCACCTCCTTATCCCTGCTGGAAAAATTCCTGTATATCATTGACAATACTCCATGAGCTACTCTTGCAGCCCGTCTGCACTGCTCAGAAAACTTCATATCTGCCTGCACAACCACCCCCAAGTCCCTTTCATTCTCTACCACTGTCAGTGTAGTACCACAGAGTTGATACGTTGCTCTGGGGTTGCTGTTTCCCATGTGTAGTACTTTACATTTGTCAATGTTAAACTTCATTTGCCACCTCTCAGCCCATCTGCTCAACCTTTCCAGATCCTGTTGCAGCAGCATAGTGTCAGTAGTGTCCTTGACAACCCTGCCAACCTTTGTATCGTCTGCAAACTTGGACATTAAGCTTGATATACCATCATCAATATCGTTTATAAATACAGAAAACAGTAATGGACCCAACACTGAGCCCTGAGGGACTCCACTAATAACATTAGTCCACGACGAGCAGTGCCCATTGATTACCACTCTCTGTCTTCTCCCCCTCAACCACCCCTTTATCCATAGCAGCAATTTGCCTCCAATGTCACACTGCTCCAATTTGTGTAGCAGTCTTCCATGTGCAACAGTATCAAAAGCCTTTCTAAGATCCAAGTATATAATATCAAAGTTATTCCATGCATCCAGTTGTTCTGGGACTGCATCATAGTATCCAATCAAGTTGGTCAGGCAAGACTTCCCCTTAACAAAACCATGCTGTGTCTGAGCTATAGCTGAAGTATTGTCTAGATGATCCTGCAGTGCTTCTTTAACTAGTGCCTCCATTAATTTACCTGGAACAGAAGTTAAACTAACAGGTCTATAATTACTTGTGTCAGCCTTTGATCCTCCTTTGTGAATTGGGGTCACATTTGCACATTTCCAGTCTATGGGTACCTCCCCTGAGTCCAAGGAAGCTCTCATAATTATGGCTAAGGGTTTGCTTACTTCCTTTGCTGCCTCCTTTAATATAACTGGATAGATCCCATCCACCCCGGGTGCCTTTCTTGTGTTTATCTTCAACAGTTTCTCCTCCACTTTACTCCCAGTTATTTCAAGATTCTGTAGCTTACTGCTAGAGTTGAATACACCTCTGGCATTCCCCTTGCTGAATAACTCCTCATGTGTGAATGTCAATGCAAAATATTCATTTAGTTTGTTAGCTACCTGAGCAGGATCATCAACAGTTGACCCATCAATATCAAGTGGACCAATCTGATTCATCCCCTTCCTTCTAGAGTTAACATAAGTAAAGAATTCTTTGCTGTTTTTCTTTGCATCCCTTGCCAAGGATTTCTCGTAATCTGCCTTTGCCTGCCTAACCTCCTTTGTAACTTGGTTGCATATCAACTTGTATCTATCATAGGCTTCTGTGTCATGTGTTAATTTGTAAGTATTCCATGCATTTTTCTTCTCTGCCATATGCCTCATTAGTTCATCTGACATCCATTTTGGCCTAAACCTTGAACAATATTTCTTAGTTGGTATGTAAAGCCTAGTAGCTTCCAAGATAAGTTCTTTGAATGTTTCCAATTTTGAATTTGCTGTTGGTTCCACTGTATAGAATTTAAATACTGTCTCAGTCCATCGTAGTCGCCTTTACGGAAGCAATAATCCTTCCCTTTACCCATAATGGTAGTTACCTCTTTGAGTAAATCCCACTTCAGCACACTGTGATCACTGCCACCTAGTGGTTCGTTTATCTGCAGATTCTTAATGCATGAAGAATCACTGCTGATAATCAAATCAAGGGTATTACTCCCTCTAGTTGCCTCCCGAACATGCTGATGTAGAAAACAATCATCCAATAAATCCACAAAAGCCCTGCTAGTGTGTGAGTAACCAGCCCCCAAATTCCAGTCAATATCTGGGAAATTAAAATCTCCCATTATAAGACTCTCTGATTTACTGGCCAACTCTATTTCCCTGTACAGTTCCTTATTATACTCATCAGAGTCATTAGGCCTATAGCACACTCCTACTCTCAATTTTGATCTCCCAATGCTTATGTCACACCAAACTGACTCAACACTGCACTGTCCGGCGATATTGACTGGCTTCACTTCCTTGGTTTTTATGTGTTTCTTAACTAATAGCATAACCCCTCCCCCCTTCCTATCCTGTCTATCCTTTCTGTAGACGTTGTACTCCCCAAATTGCAGTTCTGCATCCCTTATATCTGTGTGACACCACGTCTCTGATATCCCAACAATATCTGCCTTTGATGTTTTGAGCAATACCTCAAATTCATCAAATTTATTTACTAAACTCCTAGCACTGGTGTACACACAAGTATACCTGCACCTGTTTCTATTCTTAGCTACCCTAACACAACCCATGTGTTTACTTGTACCGCAATGGCTCCCAGCAGTCTCTGAAATACCATGCATCTTGTTTTCCAGGCTTCTGCTCATTCTAATAGAAGCAGTGCAAGAATCTCTTTCACCTCTGCCAGTGGCTACTGTCAATCTATTGGTCTTTGTCTCCCCCCAAGCTAGCAGTTTTCCGACCCACCTAACACTGCCTCGATAGCATCAGCAAATATTCTTGCACCCTTTCTATTTAAGTGTATCCCATCCCTGTAGAAGCAATCTCTCCTGTTAACAAGTACAGTCCAGGCTGAAAAAAATTCTACCTCTTGAGCCTTGCACAATCTTTCCAAGGCCGAATTGATCGACAAGGCTCTCATCATATACTCCCTCCTATCGTGTCTGGGCAGAATTGCAGACACTTTCAAATTCAACCCTACTTCACGGCTTTTGTTCAACAGTGACCTGTACTTGTTAAGTAATTCTGCCGGTCTCCTACTCTTAATATTATTAGTGCCAACGTGTACAACTATATCACCTTTTGTGCCCTTAAAAGATGATATTCGCTCTCCAACGTCATCAACCTTTGCCCCCGGCACACATACCCTGGTCCTGTTCCACCTATATTTTTTACAAAGCATGTTCCCCGTTTCCCTGACAATAGAGTCACCGACAACTACTAGTTCCTTCGGGACCAGCGCATTCTGCCTTGGGGGTTGTCTCTGTGTCACGCGATGCCCAAGTGCAAGCTCTGGCGTTGGCTGATGTGGGCAGTTGAGAGCTTGATGGGCCCCTCAATTTAGTTTCTTCGAGGGCATCCACCCTGTCCTTCAAGCTCTCATATAGGCCCACAAGAACGCCAAGTTGTTGCTTGATATCGATACACTCCTTGCATCGCGCACACACAAAGACATCCCCCTTTGCAGTATCATGTCCCGTACCCGATTGCTCTGCAAACAGTGCATTTTATAAGGCTGTGAGTCAGAGGACAACTGCCCCCCTCAGTTCTGCTCTGAGCCACAGCACTTCCATTAGCTTCAGCCTTTTGCTTTGCCGCTCTGGTCTGAGTCATGATTCTATTAATTTATTAATAGGATACGCTGGATACGATTTGGATACGCTGTTCCTATATCTGACCTGACATGTTCTGTAGTGCAGGAAGTTTTGTATAAATTGGGGTAACTGCCCCCTCAGACCAAAGGAACAAAGGTCCTGGAGGATACCATATCACCAAGTGGTATCAAAGGCTTTCTCAATATCGAGATTGACCATAACCAGATGTTGTCTCCTGGTGAAAGCATTGCAGATGTTTGTTTCTGCTTTAATCATCACATCTAAGGTTGAGTTGTTTTTCTGAAATCCATACTGGTTTCAGTTTAGTAGATTGTTTGTTTCTAGAAACCATGTTAGCCGCCTGTGGACCATTTTTTCTAAGACTTTGCCTAAACATCTAGTCAGCGATATCAGCCTGTAATTATTCGGTATAGTATGATCCTTACCTGGCTTCGGAAAAGCCAGTACAATTGAATGGCACCATGAGTGCGGATAAATATATTCTAAATATATCCGGTTGTAGAATTTTAATAGGGAACTTATTGCTTTGTTATTTAACTTTTTTAACATTATATAGCATACTCCATCCGGGCCGGCAGCAGTACTTGATGTTTTATTGAGAGACTCCAAAAGTTCCTTTAGCGTGAATGGCTGATTGTATGGGTGAGATGCCTTAATTTTTTGGAAGGTTTTGCTGTATGTGGACACTGCTGATATATTGGTGAACGACTCAACTAATGCATTTGCTATTTCTGTTGGAGCGAACATTTCCTGCCCTTTCCAGTTCAGGATTGAGGCTGGAGACTGCACGAATTTACAGTTAAGTGCTTGAATTTTCTTCCAAATGAGTCTGTTGTCCGTGTCCTTGTTTATGGTGGAAGCAAAACTTATCCAGGCATCTTTCTTTGCTTTTCTTCTTATTTGATGGAATTTGATCTTGAATTTTTTAAAGTTAATAAAATTAGCAGTTGTAGGGAATTTGCGAAACCAATTCCAAGCTCAATTTTTTTTCTGTTTAGCATGTGTGCATTCCTGATTCCACCAGTAACTGCTCTGTTTGCGTTTCCCAGGCAAAGATTTAGGTATTGCAGAATTTGCAGCTTGTAATATCTGATTCGTTATATAATCGGTGACACTATCTATGGGCTGGGACTGGACTATTTCATCATCAAACTGGCTTAGGGAGGAATATTCATGCCAGTTTGCCTTACAGAATTTCCAAGTGGATAGCTGCAACGGAGACAAGTTTACTTGTGTTTGAATATTGCAAAGAATCAGTAAATGAACACTGTTTAGCGGGTTATCGAGAACTGAGCACTCCATATTGGCATATATGGAGGGAGAACAGACTGAAAGGTTTATTGCAGTCATGGATCCTGTAGAAAAATGTTTAATTCATCCTTTTTCTACAGGATCCTGCAGGATTCTACAGAAAAAAGGATTCATCAATGTTTAACAGAGTAAGGTTATGAGCATCAATCAGCGATTCTATTATTTTACCCCTTTTGTCAATTTTTGGAGATCCCCATAGAGGATGATGAGCATTGAAGTCACCCAGTAAGCAGAATGGAGATGGCAGTTGAACTACTAGGTTTTCTAAGTCATCAGGGGAGAAAGCGAAATTAGGAGGAGATATATAGAAGCTATTGTAATGGTGATACCAATTACAATGTGAGCTGCAACTACTTCAAAAGGAGTCTGAAGAGAAACATGTTTGGATGGAATGTTATTTCTGACAATAATAGCCACCCCTCCATGAGCTGGCATGTCAATACTCCTATCTCGTCTAAAGATGGTATAATTTTTTATGGAAGGACACACTCATGAATTTAAAAGGGTTTTCTGTAAGGCTATGCCATCTGGTTCATACTGATTGATTAGATCCTGCAAATCGTCTTTTGCATTCCGAAAGCCTCTGCAATTCCATTGAAGGATTTTTCCATCAACCTGAACTTCTAAAGGACACACTGACCTGAACCAGACAGCCTCGCTGCCATCAAGCCTTGATGGTGATCAGAATTAAGCACCTGACTCGATTCCTTTCAAACTCAACCGGTCGGGGGAAGACACCTTGTCTCCCCCCCCTTCCTCTCTGGTGAGGAATGGGCATGCCTCACTGACCAACTGGGGGGGGGTTTCTCCTCTATCACCACCATACTTCTATCTTTACCTTCCAGCCTTCTGCCTCCCCCTACTCTATCTATACACAATGCAAACATCCCAACTAAATCTAACAACACAAAATAATTTTCACCCAGTTTTGGTTTGTCCATCCAAGTAACATCAAGTCCCCTGCGGTGTATATGAGCATACAATGCATGCTGTATGCAGACGAGCGAAATAAGTATATATGTATGTGTGTGTGTGTGTATATATATATATATATATATATATATATATATATATATATATATTACTATATATTTTTTTTTTTTTTTTTAGGTCCTTGCTGCTGAAAATTTCAGGAAACTAAGCAGCAGGACATGCCAGAGTAACTAAGTCTACTGGGTTCCTGGTCTTCCTCCATGGGGCAAAAGGGGAGCAATGTTGGGCCCCAGCAAGGGCCCAGTGGCTAAATGACCAGATGAAAAATGATACATGGCACTACACATGTACAATACCCACACACTTTTAAATCCCTGGCATTCCCAGCAAACTGGTACACTCACAATGAAAGCAATGTGGAGATTGGGGGAACCATTGGTACCGCATGACATCAACATACTTTACACTTTACATTTACACTGCCTGGAAGATTTAGCAGTGCTGCACCTTTTACAGAAACAGCAAATTAATCTTTTGGCAATACCATTTTTTTGAAAAGTGTGCAATAGCAAGAGAATTTATGGTTAAAGAAAAGTTTATTCCATAGTGAGTATTTCTACAAACTAGGCATTTTATCTCCTCACATAAGCAAGTTTCTGGATTGTGTGGGCTCCTCGTAGGAAATTTTCAATAGGGGTCAGCTCTGCAGAGTGAGTTTCTTCATTAAATTTTGAACTTTCATAAAAATTAAAACTTTACATATTAATATCAGTTTTAAACATTACATTCTTCTTATTTAAGTGTTCAGCATCAGAGTAAACTTACTGGAAAAATCAAACTAGAATTAAAAAAAAAAAGAAAAGAAATTCATAAAATTTAGTTAAAAATTATACATATAAATTTTTTTTTCTCGAAGCAATAATATCCACATCTATTTTTATATTCGTTCACTTGACTCAATTCATCGACACCTGGATTTCTAGAGATTATTTTAAAGTTCATTTTTTTATGCCAAAATCAAACAACAATGGCTAACAAGTGTAACGTCCGCCTTCAAACTGCAAAGTTATTTTCATGCTGCCATCTATTAAACCAATCTAATATTAGTAGATAGTTTTAATAAATCCAGACAAGAGATGGTAGCACTTGGGCCAATTTCAAGAAAATTCACACATGTTATGTTTGTTTGTTATTTGGTTTTTAGGAGCATTAGCAACTAAGGGCATATTGCTCCGGATATATGTGGTGGTCATTCCCACATCCTCCATATTTGGTGGTCATGGGCTCGAACCCGAGTCTAATCAAGAAGCATGTGCTATGCACTGCTGCTCCTGCCCACCTGGCTATGGAGGCACCTAAAAAATTCACACACAAACAGATACATTATTTGAGATGTGTCTGTTTACTTAAAAAAATGTAAATCTACGTACGTACTTCCAGGAACTGACATAAAAATTGTTGATCAACATACAAACTCATGAAAAGGTTAATTCCTGCTTAATTCTTGTTTGTTGCCACAAAATTATAAGAGGACATGAAAGTTCTCCTACTTTTCTTGACGCCTCCGTAGCCCGGTGGGCAGGAGCAGCAGCAGTGCATAGCACACGCTTCTTGATTAGACCGGGGTTCAAGCCCATGTCCAAATATGGAGGATACAGAAAGGTCAGGAAATAGCCACTGCATATCCCGGAGCAATATGGCCTTAGTTGCTAATGCTCCTAAAAATCAAATAACAACAACAACCGACTTTTCTTGCTGAGAGTTGATAATTATCATTATTATTATTAGCCATATGGTACAAGGAAGACTGAGGTTTATGCTGCACCAGCGAAAAAAAATTCCCGCTACCCTGAGAGAGAGAGAGAGAGAGAGAGAGAGAGAGAGAGAGAGAGAGAGAGAGAGAGATCATCACCAAGAAAGAGAAGAATGATGATATCCAGCTCAGGACCCTGGGTTTACCAAGCCCATACTCACCAGATGTGAGTCCTCTCCACACCGGGTGGAAAAGGTTCGGGTTCGAATCCCGTCGCGAGGAACGTTTATGGGCTTTTTTCACTCCATTGTTGAGTTAGTCGGTCTTAGGTGCAGATAGCAAGGTTCCCCCCCCAGAAAGTGGGGTTTTTGGTCCAGAAAAGCAAGAAAATCGAGCAGAGAACACACGTAATTTACAGACACTAACACTTCACCACTGCATTAAAACTGATTTTTTATTTGAATCAAATGTATTAAAATCAAATGGTTCAAATGCACCACGACAGAATGAGATCTCTGAAGAGGAGCCCACAGAGGAGTTGATTCTTGTGTTGTGTGTGTGTGATTTGAGTACCCCTGTCCTTTACAGAAACAAGTATTATTTAATTCAGCATAAGGAAAAAAAAAATGATGAAAATAAAACAGTCATTATTTAAATAACTACCAGTTGCTTAGGACTCATATTATATAGGATTCTCTCGGCATTTTCACTGTCACCACGACTTTCCATAATTGCTAATAGCAGCTTAGAAGCATTATTCTGGAAAAAAAAAAAAAAAAAATCTGCTATTCAATTAAGAATTACATTAACAAAATTATTTGTAGTGTATAAGTGTAAAATCTTATCAAACACATGTACAAACTAATATACATACAACAGAACACAAATTGAACGAACTCAAACCTCATACTGCTGATTAAGATTTAAAGCACCGCCTTGCATGTGTAAGGTAATGCTTTAAAAAAAAAAAAGCAAAAAAGCTAAAAAATAAAATTAAAAAATAATACTTAACCTAGAACTA
Organism: Mastigoproctus giganteus; assembly: GCF_048544385.1. Classification (NCBI taxonomy): domain Eukaryota; kingdom Metazoa; phylum Arthropoda; class Arachnida; order Uropygi; family Thelyphonidae; genus Mastigoproctus; species Mastigoproctus giganteus. The sequence goes on along the minus strand of NC_143587.1, from coordinate 77,904,824 downwards.
CAGTACTAACACCTAATATTTACGAGCATATATTTTCAAACATCTTTTAACAAAGTCAAATTAAAAAAAAAAAAATATATATATATATTTCAAAATTAAAGAAATAAGTAATATATATATAAAAAGTATATTTTAATTTTAATTTTTAACATTCAGTAGTTAGTTTATATAGTCAGCAAATTTTCTTCCTGCAACATGTTTTTTTAAATTTATATCTCTCATTTATATAATTTTTAAAAAAATTTTTCCCAATAACTGCTAGTTAGGAGGGAGAATAATATAGATTTTTGTTTATCTGATGATAGGGGTCAAAGTAATGCTTGCACTTACCCCAAGAATTCTTGTTTGTTGCCAAGATAATCAAGAAAGAGAAGAAAAAAGACAAGGGGCAGGGAAGTGAACACACATTTGGATTTGATTATGTATACCTAACGTAATGAAAACAAGACGCACATGAAACACATAACTTGAGGGAATCTGCAAGACTCTAGGAGGAAAATTGTTATCAGCGTGATCTGCACTTGTAGATAGAAGGAATCTATTTTGTAGAGATGGTTTTTATTTGCACAAAGGTGGTGCAAGGATTTTTACCTGTATCATTGAGGATACCTGAAGGGTTCAGGGGAACTGCTAGTCAGGAGGGAGAAATTTAATATAGATCCTTCTTTATCTGATAATAGGGGGTCAAAATAATGCTTGCACTCACCCCAATAATTCTTGTTTGCAGCCACAACAGCCAATGTTGTAAGATGTTCTGAGGGTTGCAACGTTTCAAATGAGTGAGATGAGAAAGATAAGGAAACAAGCCCAAATAACTTCAAGAAGTGTTTCAGGGTAGTACTCTACAGAAGATTACTTAGTCTTAATTGTGTCTACAATAATGTCAGGAGTGTTATCAATAAAATGGCTGAATTTGAACTCCTGGTTAGGAAAACTAATGCTGATATAAAAAGGCTAATGTGGTGCCATCCGGATATTGGAGATGATGAGTTCCATTAGGTATGCAACCACAGGGGCTCACATCTGGTGAGTATGGGCTTGGCACACCCAGGGTCCTGAGCTGGATATCATCATTCTTCTCTTTCTTGGTGATTCCCTTGTTTGTTGTTTGTTATTTGGTTTTTAGGAGCATTAGCAACTAAGGCCATATTGCTCTGGGGATATGCGGTGGTCATTCACTGACCTTTCCGCATCCTCCATATTTGGTGGTCACAGGCTCGAATCCGGGTCTGATCAAGAAGCGTGTGCTACGCACCGTTGCTCCTGCCCACCTGGCTACGGAGGCACCTGGTGATTCCCTTCTACTCTTGACTCTCTCTCTCACACACAGTCAGGGTAACTCGGGAGTTTTTTTTTTTTGGCTGGTGCAGCATAAGCCTCAGGCTTCCTTGCACCATATAGCTAATAATAATAATAATGATAATGTATAATACATTTAGGAAAAATAGGAGGGGTGGTGGTGCCATGTGTCTTATCAAAAGCAGCCTGAGTGCGAAAAGAGCTTGCTGAGTCTGAAATTACGTCTGCCAATATAGAACCTTTGTGGTGTGAGCTAGTTGGAAGCAAAGGTATAATGAGAGTGTGAGATTATAAACTACAGATCAGAAGATTATAAAGCATACGATGAGAGTCTTTACGTGCAAATGGAATGGGCAAGCAAGCAAGTGCAATGTCTTATTATAAGTGACTTCAATCTAACTGGAAACATTTTTTCTAAATAAACTAGATTATTATTTGTACCATCACATCAGAGATAATACTAGGGGTAAGAATATTTTTGATCTCAACATTACTCAAGAATTAGCATGTTTTCTTCTGTAAGGTGAAATTATGTACTTTGCACCTGCACATTTTGATTTTAAATTATTACAAATAACATAAAATAGCAATATCTATACATATATATATATAAATATGTATATATAATGAATATAGCAAATAAATTAACAATTATTATGGCAAGATAAACAATTATTATAGCAAATTATACAATAAAAAACTAAAAACTGAAAGGAGGAGGAGAACTGATTAATGCCATCAATGAACGTCTAGATAGATCATTACATCAGTCTTATTATGTTTGAGCAGTTATTAAATGTGCAATTTATTAACGGCAAGTATATATAAGCTGGTGGCAACTAAACACTATAATAGTTATAATTAGTCCATGGTTCTAGCTTGGTAAGGATACCCGTAAATAATGGAAATAACAAATATTGAAAAAACAAAATAATCAATAAAGCATAAATGTAGAAAAAAATAATAACTAAATACATATGCCATGCCAATTATAGGAAAATGGTGACTCATTGAAAGGGACTTTATCAAGGGCTAACCCTTTCAATGTGTCCTCCTACAATTAGCGAGCTATCAGTTTCTGATATCGTCTGCCTGTTAATCCATGCCGAATGGTAATAAAAGATATCAAAAATAAGGATAGCTATAATAATGGTATATATATATATATATATATATATATTTTTTTTTTTTTTTCGTTAGTTGTTGCTGCATCGGCTTCTGTGGCCATAATGCACCTCCCAAAGTTTTTGTACTACTCTGATCCAAGCCCAAGGCGTAATTTGAACTCACGACCTTTGGGTAGCCAGGCAGGTACTTCACCAACCTGGCTAGCCCGATCGCCTATATACATATAAAATTAAGTGTAAATTAAGTATGAAGTGACAGAAAAATGCATACAGATGGAATTGTAAAGAACACAAGTGCCAGAACTAATAGAAAGAGGAAAGTAAGAAATAGAAAAAATAAGGTGAAAAAAGGAAAAGATTGTCAAGAACCTAAAAGATGTGGCCAATTATCCAAAATTAAATGCTGAATCAAAGAGCCAACTAAAAGGAAAGAAGATATAAGGGAAAAATAAAAATAATGATTAATAATTTGCAAAGAGAAATAGAGAGCATCAAATTGAAGGTGGGAAAATAATATAGTGAAATAAAAGACCAAGGGAAAGAAAGGTTAAAGTAGTTTGAAATATTTGATGCAAGCTATAACAGGTTGATACATAATGCAGATATTTCAATGGAGAACTACACTTGATTAAGTACCAAATTACTGCATTTCTGTACATACTCAAAGTTATGGAAGGCAAATATCTAAAGAGATTATTAAAAAATATACAATAATAAAGAAGAAGGCAAAAGTGATAAATCCTCCACAAAAATATATAAGGTAGCTCCAATGCTGTGTTTTTAATTAAATTAAAAAAAAATTAAAAATAAAAGTGAAAGAGTGAAATAAGTAATGGTGGAAGGGAGGCGACATGATTACATTTCAAATGAAAATATTGAAGATGCAAGTTTGGAAGTCAAAAGAGGAAAAATAATAAGAGAAACAGGCAAATGGTATAGCATCAGGAAATAAAACAAGGTAAGGGAAGGAAACAGTAGTAAAAAAAAAAAAAAAAAAAGAGGTGAAGATAGCAGATTGTCTATATTGCCCTGGTGTTGCACTAATAGCTCAATGGACAGAAGAATGAAGAGTAGAAAGTGAAAAGATATAAATCAAGAAAAGAGTTTAAAGTATACTCAGGCAAACAACACGAGGGCAATATGGACATTGTTACTTTCCTTCTCCTCTGCTATCTTTGCCTCTTTTGTTTTACTACTTTTTCCCTCTCTTCATTATTATCATCATCAGCCATTTTCAATCCACTGCAGGATGAAGGCCTTCCCAATAACAACTTTCCAGTTCCTTCCGTTTTGTGTAATGGCTATTCATTTACTGTCCATTAACTCTTGAATTTCATCTGTCCATCTCCATTGTTGTCTTCCTGGTTTTCTTTTAGCTGCTCTTTGGTACCATTCTGTTATTTTCTTAAGTCCATTTGTCATCACGTTTTTGAGCTATGTGTCCTGCCCAAGTCTATTTCAGTTCTTTACTTTTGATAAGACTGTCCTTTACTTGAAGGACAAAATAAGCAACTGTTTCAGATAACCAGGATTGTTTTTATTTGAGATTACAAACTGCTAATAATCTGCTGTTTACCTTTGGCTGAAAAATTAACAATAAAGAATCCATACTTGTTCAAAAAGTATGACTACAACAGTAAAAAAAAAATAATAAAATAAATACTATTACTCTCTTATACAAAATGTATCAGATACTTGAAATCATATTACTTTTTCCTTCAAAGATACAAAACTATCGTACAATGCCTTATTTCACTAATGAGCAAGTTGAAGTAATTTAACTAGTAAAAGTTGCACATCAAGAACTGATGTATTTGTATTTAAGTGAAAATTATCAAAGAAATCCATGTGTTTCTGACAGTCTGAGTCCTAATACAATTCATTCCATTGTTTTGGTAAATGCCCAAGTTTCACTTCCATATACATTGGTTCATTATTTTATGTTTCAGACAAATTGGGATATTGCTCCTCAGTATGTGACTATATTTCCTGAATGCTATCCATCCAAGATTTATTTTTCTCTTGACTTCCGGCTATTTATCATTATTACAGTTGATGATATCAAAGATAAGTGTAGGAAAGCACCTTTTCAATTTCTGCTCCTTCAATGATTATATCCCTTCCTGTGGCATACTTCATCACTACCATTGCTTTAACCATATTCATCTTTAGTAAGAAATCCTTACTAACTCTGTATAACTGATTAAGATTTTCTTCTAATTCTTCGAGATCATGGCTTATGATACAATGTCATGTGCAAATTGTAAATGGTTTAGGTACTCTCCATTCACATTGACTCCATTCTGCGACAGTCCAACCTTCTTCAAGGGCAGCAGTAAACAACTTTGGAGATACTGTGTCTCCTTGTCAAACTCCTTTCTCAATTTTAAATTTTGCTACTGTCTTTGTCTAGTATAATAAAGGAGGTAGCATTCTCATATATTTTCTTCAAAATCATAATGTATGTGGTGTCTATCCCTTGTTTTTCCAGTGCTTGAAACATTGCCTTATGCTGTATAGAGTCAAATGCCTTTTCATAATCCATAAATGCCAAGCATAATGGTGTTTTATATTTATTTGCTTTCTCCAGTAGCTGTGATGTTATATGAAGGTGATCCATAGTTGAAAATCCCTAAAGCTAGCTTGCTCTTTCGGTTGATTCTAATCAAGTATTATTTCTAATCTGTTTATCTGACAGACTGAGTCCTAATATAATTCATTCCATTCTTTTGGTAAGTGCCCAAGTTTCACTTCCATAAGTCATGGTGGGGCATATATGCTTATGAACAACTTGTAGATGTGAGACAACAAGCTAATTGGTCTAGAATTTCCAATTTCTGATTTATCTCCTTTCTTATGCAGCAAAATTATGATTGCATTATTCCACTCCTTAGGCATCATGCCTTTCCTAATGTATTTTGTGAAGTCTTGTAAGTTTCTATACCATGTCTCTTCCTCCCAATTTTAACGACTCTACAGTAACTTCATCTTCACCTGGGGTTTTCTGATTCTTCATTTTCTTCAATGCATGTTCTACCACATGAGGAAGGATATCTGGTATGTCATATGTGTTGCTAATTTGAGATTCTTCGTCCCCACTGCTGGCATCATTGCTTTGCTCCTTACATAATACTGTTAATCTCTGACTTACATAAGCCCGAGTTACATAACTTCAGACTTACATTTTTTTGGTAAAATCATAAAGATACTTTCTGTATAATTTTTAAGAGTGAAGTCGAATGAAAGAACAATAAGTATAAGTTTTCATTTCTGTATGCAGGTCATTATCCAAACAATGTTGGATAATAACTTGCGGTGTAACTAGAATCTAGGTAAATAACTAAAGTTAACATTCCATTTTCTGCTTTAAAAATTCTGAAGAAATATTCAACAACATGTGTTTGAGACAGGTGAACTATGTCAAAGCACTTCAGAGAAACCCCTACAACATTCAAGCCACATGGACTGTGTCCCATCAGCTATTTCTTCAGAGAATTACACTCTAGCCCTTCATCTCTACATCCTTTCCTTCTTTTCTTTCTAGATTATAGAGCCAGTTCAGTTTTGTTTGAGAGCAAGGCGGGAGATTTTGTTTGCATTTTGTATGTAATATTTGTTACACATCGGGTTATCATCACTTCATTTGTATGCCATAAGGTATGATAGCATCTCTTGAAACTTAACCCTGTGAAGTTCTTTACAGAAAATTTCATTTTGACCATTTTCATGGTGTACTAGTAAATCTACCAAGAAAAGGAAAATGATCAATTTGGATCAGAAAATCAAAATAATAAGGATGTATTAAAATCGTCAAGCATGTATTAAATTAACAAGAATGTATTAAAATCGTCAAACATTAACAAGAATTACATATAATTCATATTTAGAATGACACATTTTTTTCATTCTTCTGTGGATATTATGTGGTTTTTGTAATTTTGGCATATCAGGGATATAGTAGCAATATTTTATTAGGCATTGGGAGTTAGGTAAAAATCGTAAGATGTCCTGGAATGTATCTCTTACGTATGTCGGGGACAGACTGTACTTTATTGTAGTCTTCTGCAATTTGAATTATGCCTTCTCTACTATTTATAAATACACCATCACTATTCTTCAGAATCAGTATCATTTGTCTTTCTGTATTACTGCTCATGACTGCTGATTTAAGTCCTTTGTTTTCTTTTAATGGTTGCTCTACTTTTCTTGTGCTAAATCTTCTTATGTTATCTCTGAGTCTCTTTCTAATGCCTTTGCATAACTCAGTAAACTCAGTTTTCTTCTAGTCTGTATTTATCTTGCTTTTCATTTGTCGTCTTCGGTTCATCATGACAAGTGTTTCTTGGCTAATTTTTTCTTCTTTGGATTTCTTTTTACCTATAGGTTTCTTGGGCTTCCTCACTTTCAGAAAGTTGTTGTATTCCTTTCGATATCTTGGTCCTGAAAAGTCTGCAGAAGATAAAATTTGTTCCTAAGTTCTGGTACTTGTAAAATAATAAGAAAAGTTTATCTCAATATAATACGTAGAACACTTCCGCCAGCAATTAAAACAAAAAAATTGCAAATCTTACATTACAGTAAAAAATAAAAAATATTTAAAACTCAATTCAACAAAATAAAAAAACAAATGAACACAATTTGATCTTGTTTGGCATAAAGGTCTTCTAAACAAGCTTCCATCTTATGGTTTGCCAACTGTTTTTTGTAATTGGTTATCCAGTTTTCTCTCTGATCGTTCACTGAGGGTCATGGTAGATGGCTCTCTGTCTTCTAACTTCTCCACCAATGCTGCTGTCTCCCCAAGGTTCAGTTCTTTCCGCTACTCTTTTCCTCTTGTACATTAATGACCTTCTTCCATTGATTGGAAATCCTATCCTAGTTTTGCCGATGACAGCACATTACATTCCACTTTCCATTTTGAAAAACCTTGTCCTGCTAAATCAGCTTCAACTTCTCGAATATCTGCTACCAATTCCTTAAATACTGATCTTCAGGTAATTCTCCAGTGGGGCAAAGACAACTTAGTTGATTTCAATCCTTCTAAAACTCAGTCTTGTCTTACATCTTGGGAAAAGGATTCTTCTGCTCCTGTGCTTATCTTTGGTGACACTCCGATTTCTAGGCAAAATGATATATCTCTTTTGGGGATTACCCTGACTTCTAATCTCTCTTGGTACAAGCACATTACAAATATTGCTTCCTCTGCATCTAAAATACTTGGTTTTCTCTTTCATTCTCGGCGTTACTTTTCTTACAAACAGCTGTTCACTCTGTACAAATCGCAAATCCGCCCTACCATGGAATATTGTTCACACATCTGAGGCGGCGCCCCCAAAACCTCTCTCTCTCTCAGGCTTCTAGATTACATTCAGAAGAGGGTAGTTAGGTTAATTAATGATTCATCTCTAACAGAGTCTCTCCACTCTCTGTTTCATAGATGTACTGTTTCTGCTGCATGCCTTTTCTACAGATACTTCCATGGGCACTGTTCTTCTCAATTGGCTTCTGTAATTCCTGCTCTCTCTCCTTCAAAACAGTCCGATCACGGGCCGCCACCAGCCAACATCCCTTTACTATCCAACTTCAACTCACAGAACCAACTTTTTATCTTCCTCATTTATTCATTGAACTGTTGTTTTCTGGAACAACCTTCCTTCATATGTATTTCCTTAAACTTACAGTCTACAAAAGGTCAAGTCTAATGTCAACAAATATCTTCTTTCGTCTTCTCAACCTCCAACAAAAGCATGGTACTAAGTACTATAGGTTCTATTACCTCTTGTGTTTGGGGTTTTCATTAAAAAAATAAAAATCAATCTAATGCAATTAAAAATTAAATTAATTAAAAGAAATTTAACAAAAAAATTGCAAAAACGATTTTCCTTTCCTGAAGCTGACAACACTTTTTGACCGTATGTTGTGATCACAACAACGAAAATTACTGAATAGGGGTGAGCATGAAACTTAAATAGGGATTATTTGTCTTCGCACATGCGCGTAAAAGACCACGAATTGGAGATTAGAAATGGCCAGCGAACATTAACAGAATTCTCATGTAATTTAATTTCGAAAGTTTCTGCAACTAATAGTCTGGTATAATTACGTTGGTCACTTAAGTATTTTGGTCTCATTAAATAAAAAAGTATGTTTTTCGTTAATGGCATGAAAGGCTAATTCTGACACTGCTGAATGAGAAGCACGAATTGGGGCCACGTGTTGATTTACATGAAAATTCAGAGGAAAATGCATAGATCCTTGGTATGATGAGTTGCAATCCCCGCAAGAAATGTTGTATACCAGGTCATTTATTTGTGTTGCAAATGAGGAAAGGCCTGGCCAGGCCACAATTTTAAATTCGGTATCTTTAAAAAATCTGTTTGTGCCACTGTTCAACATATGGGACAGAAATAAAGTATTTTTTAATATTACGATTGTTGGTTGATGTAGTATTTTTTTATCCTATCCCTAGCTTGTACCCTATTTCAATTTATTGTAGCAAGAGGATAACCCCTGTTTAAAAATTTGCTGGTTAATAATTGTATTTCTGAGCCCAAAGCAGATTCCATTGTTGAATATTTATAGGCATTTAGAAATTAAAGATTATCGATCTCTTGTAGGAAAAAGGGTGATAGCTGTTATAATGCAGAAGAATACCAGTGTTTGTAGGTTTTCGATAGATGTTAAATTGAATTTTATTCGAGTCCCGAGTAAGTGTGAAATTTAGAAAATTTAATGACTTTATAACCGTACCCTCCCTTTCCAATGTAAAATGTCTTCGATAGTACTACTATCAGTAATAACTAGAACATTGTCTAAACACCTTCCATAGTATTTGATACGATGTAGAAAAGGCATCAAATGTATATCGCTCTATTGTTGAGAGATAGATATCTGATATTAAGCCACTCAAGTTCAATCCCAATGGCAAATCAAAAATTTGTTTGTATACTTTGTCTCGAAAGGTGATATAGTTGCCTCAACTAAGAATTTAGTTAAGTGAAAAATATCTTTAATAGGAAGCTTCGTATAATTAATCAGTATAGAGTTATTATTTAACATATCCCAAAATAATATCAAATGTTTATTCAATGTTTACATTCGTATATAAAAAGGTAACATCTAGAGAGAATAAATTACCATTATTGCCAAGTCTACAGTCCTTAAGATTATTAAATAGTGTATTGTAGTTCTTAATCCCAAATTGTATAGCCTGTCTAAAGGGTTTTATAATGCTATACACATGTGGCCAAGGATGAAAATGCAGAGTTTCTGTAGGAAACAATAGGCTGAATAGGAAATCTGGCCTTGTATAATTTTACCTGGCCAAAAAGTGCAGGAATATTGTATGTTCTGGCCTTCAATTCATTTAACTGATTGACCAAATTGGTAAATAGTGCCGGGTCTACTTCAAGATAAGTGGAGGAATCTGAAACAACTGAATCTAACTTATTAATATAATCATGTTTATCGAGCATTACAACTGTATCTTCTTTATCTGTCCACTGTATAATAACATCTTTATATAACATCTTTATTTTCCCGAAGTTCACATAAAGCTGAACTGATACCTACATACATATTGATAGATACAATTACGGGGGATTTTTTGAACAGCTTGGTGCAAAATTACATTAAATTAACACTAGAAATGCGGCCCAAAGTTACCATATTTCTTTTCTAAAATATTGCCTTCAAAACAACATCATTCTGAAGTTTGCCAGGGTCAATTTAAATCATAAAATTTCAGGCATAAAGCAACTAGCACTTACCACATCGCGTAATATAGTTAAATTTGCCTTAAGATCTCAGTATTCTAATAAACGAAAATACCTTTCCCAGGTTAGGAAACTTTGCAACAAATTAAAAAAAAAATGATCTGCATTCTAACAATTCATCTGTATTGAAGATCTCCATAGATTTGAAACACAGACATCAGATATACATAAAAAAAAAAAAAAAAACAGACATGTTCGTGAAAATTCTAACAAATTGTCCCGTTCTTACGACCAAGTACATACGAGTTGTGTAATAACCCCCCCCTCCCCCACCGCATACACAACGAGCTACCACAGAATACGTCACCTAGTTCACGAGCACCCCCTTGCCCTACATTGAACGAACAGATGAATCAACAGGTTACAAATCTTTCCTCGTATACGCTATCGCAGGGCCAGATTTCACTTCTATTCAAAGGATTAAATTATAATTTGCCACATCGAAAACTACCTAAAAAACAGTGCATAACTGATATTGAATTTGGACTTCGTAAAGTTCCACAAAAAGATTTATTTATTCAACAAGTTAACCAAGTGGTGAAAAACAAAAGAAATGCAACTTCCTAAATTGAATACACATGACAGTTCAGCTTTACGTGAACTTCAGGAAAATAAAGACATTATTATAGAGAGGGCAGATAAAGGAGTTACAGTTGTAATGCTCGATAAACGTGATTATATTAATAAGTTAGATTCAGTTGTTTCAGATTCCTCCACTTATCTTGAAGTAGACATCGCACTATTTACCAATTTCGTCAATCAATACAATAAAACGTTAACCACGTTCAAAAAAACAACTACATTACTATGGCTCAGTTAAAGGAATTGAAGGCCAGAATATACAATATTCATGCGCTTTTCGGCCAGATAAAATTACACAAGACCAGATTTCCTATTCGGCCTATTGTTTCCTACAGAAACTCGGCATTTTCACCCTTGGCCACACATGTATAGCATTATAAAACCCTTTAGTTAGGTGATACAATTTGGGATTAAGAACTATGATACACAATTTAATGCCGACCGGGCTAGCCGGGTGGGTAAAGTGCCTGCCCAGCAACCCAAAGGTCGTGGGTTTGATTCCCGCCTCGGGCTTGGATCAAAGTACTGCAAAAATCTTCGGAGGTGCATTATGGCCACAGAAGCTTATGCGCCAACAACTACCAAAAAAAAAAAAAAACACAATTTAATAACCTTAAGGACTGTAGACTTGGCAATAATGATAATTTATTCTCACTAGATGTTACCTCATTATATACGAATGTAAATGTTGAATACACATTAGATATTATTTGGGATATGTTAAATAATAACTCTCTTCCTATTAAAGAAATTTTTCACTTAATTAAACTCCTAGCTAGGGCCAACTATATCAGCTTTTGAGACAAGGTATACAAACAAATTTTTAGTTTGCTGATGGGATTGAGCTTGAGCAGCTTAATATCAGAGATCTATCTCTCAACAATTGAGCGTATACATTTGACGCCTTTTCTACCCCGTATCACATACTATGAGAGGTATTTAGACAATGTTCTAGTTATTACTGATAGTAGTACTACCCAAGACATTTTACATTCGTTTAGTAATATTCACTCTAGACTCAGATTTACATTGGAAAGGGAAGGTATGGATACAAAGTCATTTAATTTTCAAAATTTCACGCTTACTTGGAACTCGAATAAAATACAATTTAACATCTATCGAAAACCTACGAACACTGGTATGTTTCTGCATTATAATAGCTATCACCCATTCTCCTACAAGAGATGAAATATCTTTAATCAATTTCTAAATGTCTATAAATATTCAATGATGGAATCTGCTTTGGGCTCAGAAATACAAATATTAACCAGCAGATTCTTAGACAGGGTTTATCCTCTTGCTACAATAAACCAGATTAGGGTACAAGCTAGGGATAGGATAAAAATACTACATTAACCAACACTCGTAATATTAAAAAATACTTTATTTCTGTCACATACGTTGAACAGTGGCACTAACAGCTTGCCAATCGGGTTAGGCAGATGGGTAAAGTGCCTGCCTGGTAACCCAAAGGTCCCCCATTTAAGCAACAGACCCTCCAGTGCGCCCCCCAGCAAAAGATTAAGACAAAAGTCTTAATCTTTTGTTTTATTACAATTATATTTATGTAATTTATCATCACTGCAATAGTTATCAGGCCAAAATTACTCTAAACATTTCTGTTGATTAAAGGACTCGTTATATCGGTCTTTAGCCTATGGTCACACAGAGATAAATAAATATCCCATGTGACCACAGTTACCGCCCCTTCCTCGTGGAGGAAGACCTCTACTCGTTTGGAGGTTAAAATTATTAAACTTTAACTTTATAAAATCTTAAAATTGTAGTCTCACACTGAGTCTCTTTCCAAGCATAGCACTATCTCATTAAAGCCTTACCTACCAGGCCAATGACAAGCCACGGCACCTCCTACAGACAGACCCATAACTACAGACAACATCACTTAACAATTTTAATCATAATCTGTTCTTCTCCGACTTAGGGCCATTGCCTTTTCATACTTGGGACAAGTATGGTCTACAGCATTATGTTCTGCAGTTACATTTCTGCGTTTGCAATTTATACAACAAGGTGGCCTTTCCTTGTTTACACAATCTTTATAGGAATGCCCTTCAATGGAACAATATCCGCAGAACGCTTTCATTTTACAGAACTTTGCAATGTGGCCAAAAGCCATGCATCTGTAACACTGGGTCACCGTGACAATGTCACGAACCCAACAGGCAGACCAATTCACAAACACTTTTCCTTTTCTAATCATCTGCTTATGGACAGAACCTGCTATCTGCACTACCCAGTTATTCAAATTCTTGCTCTTTGCTTTATTCACAGATATCACATTAAAACTTTTTTGGAATACTTCTTGGTTTATTCCATAATCTTTCAAGTTCTTAATCCATAATTGTTCTTTCAACTCATCTTTATTCACATCTAGTTCCACATCATAAATCAAAACCTTAGGATCTCGCTTCTTTACCTTATCCACACACAATTTTAGTTCTTTAAACTTTGGAAAATCAATGAGCAAATCTATATCCTTTTCCGACTCTACTTCAAGGATGATCTTCTTATCCAGTACAGCTCTTAAATTTTGTACTTTAACATTCTGTAGTTCAGGTCTCACTTTTTTGATTAAATCTTTTTTAATATCTTCACTGCATTTATGTTTACTATTCTTGGTAGTAATAACTGCCACTCTAGGTTTTGCAACACACTTTTCTTTTGCCATAGTAGCATATTCCTTTTTGTATTGTTTTTGAATGTCTTTCTTTTCAGTCCTAATAACATGTAAGTCTATCTCCAGTTTTACTATGGCCATTTCTAGATCATCCCATATTTCCATAATCTTGGTTGCTACATTGCCCGTTACCCGATGTACTCTTTGCAATAGGAGAATAGGAGAGACCTTAATCTCCCTCGTGCCTCCACAATTTTGTCTAATCCGGTTACCACAGGTCCTTGTGCCGAACTTTTTATCATGGAATTTAACAACTTCATACTATTTATCGTTTCTAATTTCTTTTCTGGTGTCCACATCCCCTGCTTTTGCCTTTCACAAGTTGTATCCTGTGATTCCCCAGTACTAGCAGATTTTTCCTTTCCTTCTTCAAGAACTATATCTTCCACCTCTTCCTGAGTCTCAGAGTTTTCACTCTCTGAATCTACTGAATCACTATCTGCTTCCATCTCAATATCTGCTTTTTTCTTAGAAAGAGAGCCAGCGCTCGACTTTTTACCGGACATTAAAAGGCTGTAATTGCCAAATATTTACAACTTTAACTTTATAATACGAAGGTCTTTAAGACCAACACTTCAACTCAAAACACAAGAATCCAAAAATCTATTTAGAAACTTAGTTAAAAACACCCCCCACTCAAGTGAAACGAGTGGGGGTCCCAAAAGCTTTAAACTTGAGGGCACAAAATGCAATTTTAAACCAAATTCTCTCTACCCCACCAACTCAATACCCATTTAGCCGGTCAGGGGGATGAACCCCTAACCGCTCACCCCAGACGTCGAGAACGTAGGGCAGCTAATCAATGCACTTCGTGCAACAGAAAACTTGAAAAGTAACAAATCAATAAAAAGAAATTTCAATCAAAATTCACTAATTACACTTCTGATAAGTCACTCAGTCAAGTCCCCAAGATTAGCCCCTGGGGCTAATCTTGGGGACTCGACTGAGTGACTTATCAGGTAACCCAAAGGTCGCAGTCGAATCCCGCCTCGGGCTTGGATCAGAGTAGAAAATGTAAAAACCTTGGGAGGTGCAATATGTCCACAGAAGCCGATGCGCCAACAACTAACAAAAAAAAAAAAACCAGCTTAACAGATTTTTTATTTAATTTAAAATTGTGGCCAGGCCAATACGGAAACTACACATTATACTGAAAAATCGGTCAGTCCTTTCCTCGTTTGCAACACAAATAAATGACCTGGTATACAACATTTCTTGTGGGTATTGCAGCTCGTCATACCAAGGTTCTACATGTTTTCCTCTCAATTTTCATGTAAATCAACATGCAGCCTCAGTTCGTGCTTCTCGTTCAGCAGCGTCAGAATTAGTCTTTCATGCCGTTAACGAAAAACATACTCTTTTATTTAATGAAGCCAAAATACCTAGTGTCCAACGTAATTATAACAGACTATTAATTGCAGAAACTGTTGAAATTAAATTACATGAGAATTCTGTTAATGTTCGCTGGCCATGCATGAAGACAGGTAATCCCTATTTAAGTTTCATGCTCACCCCTATTCAGTAATTTTCATTCCTGTGATTACGACATACAGTCGAAAAGCGTTGTCAGTTTCAGGAAGGAAAATCGTTTTTGCAATTTTTTCGTTAAATTTCTTTTAATAGCATTAGATTGATTTTTAATTGTGTTCATTTGTTTTTAATTATTTTTAATTGTGTTGAATTGAGTTTTAATAATTTTTTATTTTTTACTAAAATGTAAATTTGTGATTTTTTCATTATAATTGCTGGAGAGTATCATACGGAAGTGTTCTACGTATTATACTGAGGTAAACTTCTCTTATTATTTTACAAATATTGATGTCAATGTAGAACATATTGAGCATTACAGCTCTGGTTTATACTATCAAAAACATATTCAAGTTCCAGTACATACTGTTTTTTCTCCTCTTCTGCTATCTCAAAGGCCTTCATATTATTTACTCTAGTCAGTTTTTTCCTTTCTTTCCTTACATCTATATCTCATGTGTATCTTACCATTCTGTGATCTCTTCCAACATTTACCTTGTTGAGAACAAAATCATTGTTCACAATATATCTTCTGTTAGTGAGAATGAAGTCAATTTCATTAGTTGTTAAGCTATTTGGGCTCTTCCATGTCCACTTTCTGTTCACCCTTTTCTTTAAAAAAGTGTTCATTACTTGAGATTCTGCAAATTCCACATTACACCTCTTTTTTAATTTCTTTCACAAATTCCAAAATTTTATATTTCCCTTTCTGCGGTGTTTTGTCCCTTTCAAACCTTAGCATTGAAGTCCCCCATAATGATGGTGTAGAGAGTTTTCTGTTCATCTAGAAGTCTCTCTGAATTTCAGTGTACATTTCTTCAACCTCTTTATCATCATGGCTTGACATTGGTGCATATATCATTATAACCTTTTGTTTGTACTTTTTAGAAATCCTGAGTAGTAGTAGTCTTGACATCCTTGGTGATGTACTTTTAAATTCCAAAATGTTGTTTTTAATAGCTTTATGGACCAGAAAGCCAACTCCACCTCCACTCTTCTCACTGTTTCCACTGGTGTACAGAAGATTCCCACTTGTGATTCATTTCTTATTATTTCAGCCAAGCTGATATTTCAATTCACATTTTCTAATTCTTTTTCCAGCTCTTATATCCTCTCTTTACTGATTAGCGATCTTACATTGTAACAGGCCAAGTTCAGTTTCCGTTCATGGCAGCCTGGTTGTAATCAGAGATTCTTTGCGCCCTCTGCTTCCACTTTGATCCTCTTGCTGCTGTAACAGGGAGAGTGAAAGCTGTTGAGGATGAGGGTCATTGTGTTGTCATATTTAATAAAGTTCCTTTAATGACTACAAATAAAGAATAACTGTCAATACAGCAAAAATTTATTCAATAAAATTGCAGCCAAAACTGATAATTAGAGTTTACCACCATAGTAACTAGTAGTCAGCACTTTGGGAAAAGGAGGGAAGCTGTATTTTAGTTAAGGATATTTTATTTTACATTAGTTTTTAAAAATTTCAAATTTCAGATCTAAAAGTACATTGTAAAGTAATCAATTTACATCTTTAAATTACATACATTTCTTAAAGTATGTAATCAGTAAAATACTGTGAATAAATTAAATATTCACGGTGTGAGAGTTACCAAAATGTTTGCAGAATGCCATGGTTTGAAGAAGCCCTCATTACTTCTTCACAAGAGCTGGAAAGTCTAAATTTTACCTGTTACAAAATGAAAACACAACCACATAGAAATACACAGGGCCACCAGTGCCTATGAGGTACTCATAGCCATTTGACTACCTTAGAAAAATTCACTGGAAGATAATATAAAATGGGAACTTGTTTTTAAAATTATTACAAAGTAATTAAATTCCAATTAATATCATTGACAAAATAAGATAATTCACAATGAGAAGGGCATCCCCTAACAATGAACACTGTGGCACCAGGGAACTTGGAAAACAATATTTTCATATTTACAATAATTTCCATAATATATGTATTAGAAAATCGTTTTCTCAAAAATAATGTAGCCTTTATGGCAAATTTCTTCATGTGGATTTCAAGATTCTAATTAATTCTAAATAATGGGTTCAATTTGTGCAATGCTGCCACATTTTTAAATTTTTCTGTTAATTTTTAAAATTAAGAGAAAAATTATTTTAATTATTTTTAAAAATTGTGAATAAAAAATGAACACAACCCCTTTGCCAAATAGCAAAAAACTACATTGTATACTACACTTGGCAGAACAAGATGAATAAGCAGACACCATTTGTAGGCTGTAATGTATGATATATCCATAATGATATCCAAAATATTAGGCAATCATAAAAACTAACCAACAACCCTGTCAAATAGAAACAGGATACACTGATCTGCATAGAGCTGAGGAAAGGGCACCAAAAGTTGTTAAGCTCTTTTGTACACGTTTTCCTTAGCTATGTTAAGGATGAAGAAAATCAATTGTTTTTTGAAGTTGTTTTTCAATGGCCATCATATTGTATGAATGAGAAAATATGGCAAAGATGTGAATGTAGAGGGCATTGATAATAGTTGGTGGAAGATGTTCTGTGACATATTATTCTGAGAGCAAGAATTGTGACACGAGGAGCCTTGTGGAACTATTTACTCTTGAAGAAAATACTTGAGAGAGTGTGGATCATACACAAACTTAAAACTGATGATTAAATGGGAAGGCAATCTCTCAGACCAAAGTTACAGAAGTTTCAAAATATGCCAATGTTGCCAGACTGCATCATACACTTTTTTGATATAACAAAAAAAAAAAAAAACTAAATGATATAATCAAATTTTATAACGCATAGTGGATTACATTCTGGATGTGATTAAATGTTAGAAAGTGGTCTAGTTTTTCAGAAGCTACTGGGTGTTCTGGAAAAGAGGCAGTTTTTCCTAAAATACCATATAAGGTGAGCATTCACCATTCTTTCCAAAAACTGGCACAAACAGCTTAGTCAGAGCAATAGCACAATAGTTAATTGGTAGATAATACTTTTGATCTGATTACTGAATACATGAGCAGTGATTACTCATGTATTAAGAATCTGCAGATAAAAGAACTACTTGGTGGCATACTTAAAGATTTACATCTTTAAATAAATCCCAAATAAAAGAAATATACTATCAAGGGTAAAGGTTTTTCTTTTGCAAAGGTGACTGAGACAGTGGTCTCAGAGAGTTTTTAAATTCTATACAGTGAGACAAACTGATGATGTTACCATCAGCAAAAACTAAATGGCAAGAGTTCAAGGAATTAATCATAGAAGCTACTAGGCTTTTCTATCCCAAATAAGAAATACTCTTCAAGAGTATAGGCCTAAATGGATGTCAGATTAATAGATGAAACTCATAGCAGAGAAGAAAAGTGCATGAGATGCATATAAATTATCAGGTGATGCAGAAGCCCATGGTAGAAATAAATTAGTTCATCTTGTAAGTATGGGCCTGGCACACTCAGGGTGCTGAGCTGGATATTATCATTCTTCTCTTTCTTGGTGAATTCCTTCTACTTCTGACTCTTGTTTTCTTTCTTTCTTTCTTTCTTTCTTTCTTTCTTTCTCTCTCTCTCTCTCTCTCTCTCTCTCTCTCTCTCTCTCTCTCTCTGTGTTTCTCTGGGTAACTCAGAAATTTTTTTTTGGCTGATGCAGCATAAGCCTCTGGCTTCCTTGCATTATATGGCTAATAATAATAATCAAGTCACAAAGGAGGGAGGTCAGGCAAGCGAAAGCAGACTATGAGAAACCTTTGGAGAAGGATGCAAAGAAAGACAGCAAAGCCATCTTTATTTACGTAAACAATAGAAGGAACATGGTGAATCAAATTGGTTCGCTCAATATTGATGGTTTGACTGTTAATGATACTGTTCAGGCTGCTGACAAACTGAATGAGTATTTTGCATCTACATTATGAGGAATTCTTTAGGAAAGAGGATGCCAGAAGTTTATCAAGCTCTAATAGGGAGCTAAATGATTCTATAATAATTGAGAAGAAAGTGGAAGAGAGACATTTGAAGTTAAATATAAGAAAGGCAGCTAGGGCGGATGGGATCTTTCCAGTTTTATTAAGGGAGGCAGCGAAGTTAGTAAGCAAACTCTTAGCCATAATTATGAGAGCATCCTTGGATTCAGAAGAAGTCCCAACAGACTGGATATGTGCGAATATATCGCCAATTCACAAAGGGTGACACAAGTAATTACAGAATAGTTAGTCTAACTTCTGTTCTAGTGAAAATAATGGAGTCCCTGGTAAAAAAAAAAAAAAAAAAATAATGCAGGATCATTTAGACAAGGCCACAATTATACTTCAAACACAGTATGGGTTTGTTAAGGGGAAATCTTGCCTGACCTATTTGATTGGTTAAGACAATGTGGTCACAAAAGAACTGGATAAAAAAAATAATTTTGATGTCATACACCTGTATTTCAGGAAAGCCTTTAATACTGTTGAATGTAAAAGACTGTTGTACTAACTGGAGCAAGGTGCCATTAAGGACAAGTGGCTACTACGGATAAAGGCAGTGGTGGGATTCAGCTGGTCTGCATGAACCTGTTCCTAGAATTTCCAGAGTTCGCAGAACCAGTGGCTAAAGTCTGTTTCACATTGAATGGCATGTGAGCTATGTTATATTTGGTCTATGTTTGGTTTTTCTTTTTTACCATGAAAATGGGGAGTAAGGTGATAGAGTACCGGTTTTAAAATTTTTGATTCCCACCAGTGGATGGATAAAGCAATGGTTGAGTGGGAGAAAACAGAGTGGTAATCAAAGGCCATTGCTCTCCATGCACTAATGTTATTAGTGGAGCCCACTGCTGTTTTCTATATTTATCAATGATATTGATGAAGGCATATCAGGCTTATTGTCCATGTTTTCAGATGATAGAAAGGTTGGCAGGGTGGTTAATGGCAGTAATGACAGCATGCTACTGTAACAGAATGGGCTGAGAAATGGTAATTGAAGATTAATATTGATAAATGGAAAGTACTGCATATGGGTCACAGTAACTCCAGAGTAATGTACCAACTGTGTGGTGCTACACTCAGCAATGGAAAATGAAAACGACTTAGGGATAACTGTGTAGTCAGATATTAGAATTAGTTGAGGCATATGATGCATGAAAGCAAGCTTATAGAGCACCAGTCAAAAAAAAAAAAAAACCCCGTCCCATTTCACCCGTCCAGTCACTCCAAATGTTTGCCTTAAATTTATTTAAGCTACCAACTTCTACAACAGATGGAAATCTCTTCCGGCAATCAACTACCCGCTGACTCTACGCAAACTTCAGTACATCCATTCTACAACTGTCTTTCCTCATCTTAAATCTATGCAACCTCAGGTTCTTAATCTCAGGAAGTGGAAGTATCCCATCAAGCACTGAGCCTGTAAAAACCATTCAAGGCCTTGTACACCTCAATCAGATCACCTCACAGATGCCTAATCTCCAGATGCTGCAACTTACAGGATTTAAGCCTCTCCTAGTAAGAGAACCCCTTTGTCCTCTCACCAATCTTGACGCCCTTCTCTGTACTCATTCTAGCATCTCTACATCCTTCCTAAAATGAGGATTCCAGACCTGTATACAGTACTCAAGGTGTGGCATGACCATTGCCTTATAGAAAGGTATAATCACCTTGTTTCTGCTAGCAAAATTCCTATATATCATTGACAAAACTCCATGACCTGCTCTGTCAGCCTGTCTGCACTATTCAGAGAACTTCATATCCAACTGCACAATTAACCCCAGGTCTTTTTCATTCTCCACCTCCTTGAGTGTAGTACAACACAGCTGGTACATTTCTCTTGATTTTTGTTACCCATATACAGTACTTTGCATTTGTCCATATTAAACTTCAGTTGCCACATCTCAGCCCATCTACCTAACTTTTCTAGATCCTGTTGCAGTAGCATATTGTCTTTACTATCATTGACAAACCTGCCAACCTTTGTATCATCGGCAACCTTGGACATTAAGCCTGATATACCTTCATCAATATCATTAATAAATACATAAAACAACAATGGGCCCAGCAATGAACACTGGTGGGTGCCACTAATAACATTAATCCACATAGAGCACTCTCCATTTATTAAAACTCTCTACTGTCTCCCACTCAACCATCCCTTTATTCATTACAGCAACTTGCCCTTAATGCCATAAAGCTCCAATTTTTACAGAAAACTTCCATGTGCAATAGTATCAAAAGCTTTCCTGAAATCCAAGTATATGAAATCATAATTATTTTTTGCATCCACTTCCCCTTAACAAACACAAGCTCCGTCTGAACTATTACTGCAGTCTTGTCTAGCTGATCCTGCATCATTTCTTTAACCAGTGACTCCATTATTTTCACAAGAACAGAAGTTAAACTATCAGGTCGATAATTATTTGTGTCACCCTTTGAACCCCCTTTGTGAATTGGAGACATATTTGCACATCTCCAGTGCATGGGAACCTCCCCTGAATCTAAGAATGCTTTCATAATTATGGCTAAGGGTTCGCTTACTTCCCTCACTGCCTCCTTCAATATAAATGGATAGATTCCATCTGACCAAGTAGAGGCATATGATGCAAGAAAGCAAGCTTATGCAGCATCAGCCAAAAAAAACCCCACTCCCATTTCACCCCTCTGTTCATTCGAAATACATGTCCAACTGAGCCTTAAATTTATTTAGGCTAACAACTTCCACAACAAGGGATGGAAGTCTGTTCCACCAACCAACTACCCGCTGGCTAAAGGCAAATTTCCACACATCTATCCTACATCTGTCCTTCCTTAATTTGATTTTATGCCCTCTCAGGTGATTATTCTGAGCAAGAGGAAGAATCCCATCAGCACTGAGCATGCTCAAGCCATTCAAGGCTTTATACACCCTATCAGATCAGCTCGCCGGTGCCTAGTCTCCCGACACTGTAATTTGCAAAACTTAGGCCTTTCTTCGTAAGAGCCACCCTTGGTTCTATTCACTAATCTTGTTGCCCTTCTCTGTACTCGTTCCAGCAACTCTACAACCTTCTTGAAATGAGGCCTCCAGACCTGTATACAGTACTCAAGGTGTGGCTTGACCATTGCCTTATACAAGGGAATAATCACTTCCTTATTCCTGCTAGAAAAATTCCTGTATATCATTGACAAGACACCATGAGCTACTCTTGCAGTGCTCAGAGATCTTCCTATCTGCCTGCACAATTACCCCCAGGTCCTTTTCACTCTCTACCACTGACATGCTGCTCTAGGGTTACTGTTTCCCATATATAGTACTTTACATTTGTCAATGTTAAACTTCATTTGCCACCTCTCAGCCCATCTGCTCAACCTTTCCAGATACTGTGGCAGCAGCATAGCATTAGTAGTGTCCTTAATAACCTTGCCAACCTTTGTATCGTCTGCAAACTTGGACAATAAGCTTGATATACCATCATCAATATCATTTATAAATACAGAAAACAACAACAATGGACCCAACATTGAACCCTGAGGAACTTCAAAAATAACATTAGACCATGACGAGCAGCATCCACTGATTACCACTCTCTGTCTTCTCCCCCTCAACCATCCCTTTATCCATAGCAGCAATTTGCCTCCAATGCCACACTGCTACAATTTGTGAAGCAGACTTCCATGTGCCACAGTATCAAAAGCCTTTCTAAGGTCCAAATGTATAATATCAAAGATTTTCTCTGCATCCAGTTCTTCTGTGACTGCATCATAGTATCCAATCAAAGTGATCAGGCAAGACTTTCCCTTAACAAAATTATGCTGTGTCTGAGCTATAACTGAAGTCTTGTCTAGATGATCCTGTAGTGCTTCTTTAACCAGTGCCTCCATTAATTTTCCAGGAACAGAAGTTAAACTAACAGGTCTATAATTACTTGTGTCGCCCTTTGATCCTGCTTTGTTAATTGGGGTCACATTTGCACTTCTCCACTCCACGGGTACTTCCCCTGAGTCCAAGGAAGCTCTCATAATTATGGCTAAGGGTTTGCTTTCTTCCTTTACTGCCTCCTTTAATATAAATGGATAGATCCCATCCACCCCAGGTGCCTTTCTTGTATTTATTTTCAACAATTTCTCCTCCACTTTACTCTCAGTTATTCAAGATTCTCTAGCTTACTGACAGAGTGGAATACACCTCTGGCATTTCCCTCGCTGAATAACTCCTCATGTGTGAATGTCGATGCAAAATATTCATTTAGTTTGTTAGCTACCTGAGCAGGATCATCAACAGTTGACCCATCGATATCAAGTGGACCAATCTGATTCATCCAATTCCTTCTAGAGTTTACATAAGTAAAGAACTCTTTGCTGTTTTTCTTTGCATCCCTTGCCAAAGATTTCTCGTAATCTGCCTTCGCCTGCCTAACCTCCTTTGTAACTTGGTTACAGATCAACTTGTATCCATCATAGGCTTCTGTGTCACGTGTTAATCTGTATGTATCCCATGCATTTTTCTTCTCTACCATATGTCTCATTAGTTCATCTGACATCCACTTAGGCCTAAACCTTGAACAATATTTCTCAGTTGGTATGTAAAGCCTAGAAGCTTCCAAGATAAGTTCTTTGAATGCTCCCCATTTTGAATTTGCTGTTGGTAACATCATCAATTGGTCCCACTGTATAGAATTTAAATACTGTCTCAGTCCATCGTAGTCGCCTTTACGAAAGCAATAACCCTTCCCTTTACCCCTAATGGTAGTTACCTCTTTGAGTAAATCCCACTTCAGCACACTGTGATCACTGCCACGTAGTGGTTCCTGTATCTGCAGATTCTTAATGCATGAAGAATCACTACTGATAATCAAATCAAGAGTATTACTCCCTCTAGTTGTCTCCCGAACATGCTGATGTAGAAAACAATCATCCAATAAATCCCCAAAAGCCTTGCTAGTGTGTGAGTGACCAGTCCCCAAATTCCAGTCAATATCTGAGAAATTAAAATCCCCCATTTTAAGACTCTCTGATTTACTGGCCCACTCTATTTCCCTGTACAATTTCTTATTATACTCATCAGAGTCATTAGGCCTATAGCACACTCCTACTCTCAATTTTGATCTCCCAATGCTTATGTCACACCAAACTGACTCAACTCTGCACTGTCCAGCAATGTCCACTGGCTTCACTTCCTTGGATTTTATGTATTTATTAACTAATAGCATAACCCCTCCTCCCTTCCTATCCTGTCTATCCCTTCTGTAGACATTGTATCCCCAAATTCCAGTTCTGCATTCCTTATATCTGTGTGACACCACGTCTCTGATATCCCAACAATATCTGCCTTTGATGCTTTGAGCAATACCTCAAATTCATCAAATTTATTTACCAAACTCCTAGCATTAGTGTACACACAAGTATACATGCACCTGTTCTTTTTCTTAGCTATCCTAACACATCCCATGTGTTTACTTGTACCGCAATGACTCCGAGCGGTCTCTGACATATCCTGCATCTTGTTTTACAGGCTGCTGCTCATTCCAATAGAAGCAGTGCAATAATCACTTTCACCTCTGCCAGTGGCTACTGTTAATCTATTAGTCTGTATCTCCCCAATCTAGCAGTTTTCCGACCCACCTAACACTGCCTCGATAGCATCAGCAAACATTCTTGCACCCTTTCTATTTAAGTGTATCCCATCCCTGTAGAAGCAGTCTCTCCTGTTAACAAGTACAGACCAGGCTGAAAAAATTCTACCCCTTGAGCCTTGCACAATGTTTCCAGGGGCGAATTGATCGACAGGGCTCTCATCCTATACTCCCTCCTATCGTGTCTGGGCAGAATTGCAGACACTTTCAAATTCAACCCTAATTCACGGCTTTTTTTGAACAGTGACCTGTACTTGTTAAGTAATTCCGCCAGTCTCCTACTCTTAATATCATTAGTGCCAACATGTACAACTATATCACCTTTTGTGCCCTTAAAAGATGATATCTGCTCTACAACGTCATCAACCTTTGCCCCTGGCAGACATACCCTGGTCCTGTTCCACCTATCCTTTTTACAAATCATGTTTTCCGTTTCCCTGACAACAGAGTCACCAACAACTACTAGTTCCTTTGGAACCAGCGCATTCTGCCTTGGGGGCTGCCGCTGTGTTGCGCGATGACCAAGTGCAAGCTCTGGCATTGCTGTGGGCAGCCGAGAGCTTGATGGGCCCCTCACTTTTAATCCTTGGAGAACATCCATCCTGTCCTTCAAGCTCTCATATAGGCCCACAACCACGCTGAGTTTCCCTGATTTCCCTACCCCTTGCATCGCGCGCACACACAAAGACATCCCCCATAAAAGTATCATGTCCTGTACCCAACTGCTCCACAAACATCAAGCAAGTAGTGCATTTTAATAGGCTGTGATTCAGAGGGCAACTAACCCTCTCAGTTCTCCCCTTAGCCACAGCACTCCCATTAGCTTGAGCCTTTTGCTTTGCTGCTCTGGTCTGAGTCATGATTTTGATTTAATTTCAATAAAATTTCAATTTGAGTACAAAATTAAAACCCTAACCTTATATCCCAACACAGTTATAATGCTATATTTATGTTTCAGTATCGAGTGTTATCTACGAAATCCCTTTATATAACTTCCGTATCAAATTAAGTATTAATTATTTATTTTTTACTACATATTTATGTTACGTAATCCAAGTTGTTATATGTATAGTTATTATTAGGATCATCTCCCTGAATCTGCAATAAATTTATTGATAACTGTGATTTAACAATTGATTTAAAGGTGTTTAAGTGGATATTTTGAAAGCGGTGTGTCCACTAACAAATGGCAAATGGTCAGTTGTATTTGACATGATGTACAATGGCCTGTCGTTGGTTAATATATACAGGTGAGTAAGGTAAGTATGCCCAATCCTTAGCCATCCTAAAATTGTTTCTTCTAGTCTGCTTTTCCAGAAGCTGGAGAGTCACACTTTAGTTCTGGTTTTATTCAGTGTAGTTTGTTTCCTAGATAACCTGTCCAGATTATTGACCAGCTATTGTAACATGCTTTATGGAAGATGGGTTTGAAATCAGTTTATGGAACTTGACCAAGTCTGTAAAATAGAAGTAACTGGTTGTTTGGCTGCAAGATCTGCTTTTTCATTTCCTGATATCCCAAAATGCCCTGGGATCCAGCAGAATGTCACAGTTTGGTTTGACTCATTACATGCTATTGTTATTTATTTATTTATTTTTTTAGGAGCATTAGCAACTAAGGCCATATTGCTCCGGGATATGCGTTGGTCATTCCCTGACCTTTCTGCATCTTCCGTATTTGGTGGTGACGGGCTCGAACCCCGGTCTAATCAAGAAGCGTGTGCTACGCACTGCTGCTCCTTCCCACCTGGCTACGGAGGCACCAACTCATTACATTAGTTAGTTTAACGGATATCAATGCGATAACAACGCGGAGATCTTAAAAGATGATAGCGGATATCATCTTTTAAGGGCACAAAAGGTGATATAGTTGTACACGTTGGCACTAATGATATTAAGAGTAGGAGACCGGCAGAATTACTTAGCAAGTACAGGTCACTGTTGAAAAAAAGCCGTGAATTAGGGTTGAATTTGAAAGTGTCTGCAATTCTGCCCAGACACGATAGGAGGGAGTATATGATGAGAGCCTTGTCGATCAATTCAGCCCTGGAGGGATTGTGCAAGGCTCAAGGGGTAGAATTTTTTTCAGCCTGGACTGTACTTGTTAACAGGAGAGATTGTTTCTACAGGGATGGGATACACTTAAATAGAAACGGTGCAAGAATTTTAGCTGATGCTGTCGAGGCAATGTTAGGAGCGTCGGAAAACTGCTAGTTGGGGGGGATACAAGGACTAATAAATTAACAGTAGCCACTGGCAGAGGTGGAAGTGATTCTTGCACTGCTTCTATTGAAATGAGCAGAAGCCTGAAAAACAAGTTGCAGGATATTTCAGAGACTGCTGGGAGTCATTACGGTACAAGTAAACACATGGGTTGTGTTAGGGTAGCTAGGAATAGAAACAGGTGCATGTATACCTGCGTGTACACTAATGCTAGGAGTTTGGTAAATAAATTTGATGAATTTGAGGTATTGCTCAAAACATCAAAGGCAGATATTGTTGGGATATCAGAGACGTGGTGTCGTTGTTGTTGTTGTTATTATTTGGTTTTTAGGAGCATTAGCAACTAAGGCCATATTGCTCCGGGAATATGCGGTGGTCATTCCATGACCTTTCCGCATCCTCCGTATTTGGTGGTGACGGGCTCGAACCCCGGTCTAATCAAGAAGCGTGTGCTACGCAGTGCTGCTCCTTCCCACCTGGCTACGGAGGCGCCTCGACGTGGTGTCACACAGATATAAGGAATGCGGAAATGGAATTTGGGGAATACAATGTGTATAGAAAGGATAGACAGGACAGGAGGGGTTATGCTATTAGTTAAGAAACACATAAAATCCAAGGAAGTGAAGCCAGTCGACATCGATGGACAGGGCAGTGTCAAGTCAGTTTGGTGTGACATAAGCATAGGGAAATCAAAATTGAGAGAAGGAGTGTGCTATAGGCCTAATGACTCTGATGAGTATAATAAGATATTGTACAGGGAAATAGAGTGGGCCAGTAAATCAGAGAGTCTTATAATGGGGGATTTTAGTATCCCAGATATTGACTGGAATTTGTGCGTTGGTCACTCACACACTAGCAAGGCTTTTGTGGATTTATTGGATGATTGTTTTCTATATCAGCATGTTCGTGCGGCAACAAGAGGGAGCAATACTCTTGATCTGATTATCAGTAGTGATTCTTCATGCATTAAGAATCTGCAGATAAATGAACCACTAGGTGGCAGTGATCACAGTGTGTTGAAGTGGGATTTACTCAAGGACGTAACTACCATCAGAGGTAAAGGGAAGGGTTTTTGTTTTCGTAAAGGCGACTATGATGGTCTGAAACAGTATTTAAATTCTATACAGTGGGACCAACTGATGATGTTACCAACAGCAAACTCAAAATGGGAAGCATTCAAGGAACTAATCTTGGAAGCTACCAGGCTTTACATACCAACTAAGAAATATTGTTCAAGGGTTAGGCCTAAATGGTTCTCAGATGAACTAATGAGACATGTGGCAGAGAAGAAAATGCATGGAATACATACAAATTAATGGGTGACATGGAAGCCTATGATAGATATAAGTTGGTCTGTAACCAAGTCACAAAGGAGATTAGGCAGGCAAAGGCAGACTACGAAAAATCCTTGGCAAAGGATGCAAAGAAAAACAGAAAAGAATTCTTTACCTATTTAAACTCAAGAAGGAAAGGGATGAATCAGATTGGTCCACTGGATATTGATGGTTCAACAGTTGAGGATCCTGCTCAGGTGGCTAACAATCTAAACGAGTATTTTGCATCTACATTCACGCATGAGGATTTAATCAGGAAGGAGAATGACGTAGGTAAAGTAAACATTGGCAGTGAGCTAGATGATTTTGTAATAACTGAGAGGAAAGTGGAGGAGAGATTGTTGAGGATAAACATAAAAAAAGGCACCTGGGGTGGATGGGATCTATCCAGTTATATTAAAGGAGGCAGCAAAGGAAGTAAGCAAACCCCTAACCATAATTATGAGAGCTTCTTTGGACTCAGGGGAGGTACCCATAGACTGGAGATGTGCAAATGTAACCCCAATTCACAAAGGAGGATCAAAGGCTGACACAAGTAATTATAGACCTGTTAGTTTAACTTCTGTTCTAGGTAAATTAATGGAGGCACTGCTTAAAGAAGCACTGCAGGATCATCTAGACAAGAATTCAGTTAGAGCTCAGATGCAGCATGGTTTTGTTAAGGGCAGGTCTTGCCTGACCAATTTGATTGGATACTATGATGTAGTCACAAAAGAACTGGATGCAGGGAATAACTTTGATATTATATATTTGGATCTTAGAAAGGCTTTTGATACTGTTGCACATGGAAGACGGCTGCACAAATTGGAGCAGTGTGGCATTGGAGGCAAATTTCTGCTATGGATAAGGGGATGGTTGAGTGGCAGAAGACAGAGAGTGGTAATCAATGGACACTGCTCAACGTGGACTAATGTTATTAGTGGAGTTCCTTAGGGTTCAGTGTTGGGTACGTTGTTGTTTTCAGTGTTTATGAATGATATTGATGATCGTATATCAAGTTTAATGTCCAAGTTTGCAGATGATACAAAGGTTGGCAGGGTTGTTAAGGACGTTTTGCTGCTGCAACAGGATCTGGAAAGGTTGAACAGATGGGCTGAGAGGTGGCAAATGAAGTTTAACATTGACAAATGTAAAGTACTACATATGGGAAACAGTAACCACAGAGCAACGTATCAACTCTGTGGTACTACACTGACAGTGGTGGAGAATGAAAAGGATCTGGGGGTAATTGTGCAGGCAGATATAAAGTTCTCTGAGCAGTGCAAACAAGCTGCAAGAGTAGCTCATGGTGTCTTGTCAATGATATACAGGAATTTTTCTAGCAGGGATAAGGAGGTGATTATTGCCTTGTATAAGGCAATGGTTAGGCCACATCTTGAGTACTGTATACAGGTCTGGAGGCCTCATTTCAAGAAGGATGTAGAGCTGCTGGAACGGGTATAGAGAAGGGCAACAAGATTAGTGAATGGAACAAAGGGTTGCTCTTACGAAGAAAGGCTTAAGTTTTGCAAATTACAGAGTCTGGAGACTAGGCACCGGCGAGGTGATCTGATAGAGGTGTATAAGGCTTTGAATGGTTTGAGCATGCTCAATGCCAATGGGATTCTTCATCTTGCTCAGAATAATCACCTCAGAGGGCATAAATTCAAATTGAGGGAGGACGGATGTCGGATAGATGTGCGGAAATTTGCCTTTGGCCAGCGGGTGATTGCTTGGTGGAACCAACTTCCATCACTTGTTGTTGAAGTTGATAGCCTAAACAAATTTAAGGCTCAACTGGACAGGTATTTCGAACGAACGGAGGGGTGAAATGGGAGTGGTGTGTTTTTTTTTTTTTTTTTGGCTGATGCTGAATAAGCTTGCTTTCTTGCATCATATGCCTCTACTAATGCTAATGGTAAAAGTAATGGAGTCGCTGGTTAAAGATGCATTGCAGGATCATCTAGACAAGACTGCAGCAATAATTCAGACACAGCATGGGTTTGTTAAGGGAAAGTCTTGTCTGACAAATTTGATAGGATATTATGATGTGGTTACAAAGCAACTGGATGCAAAAAATAATTTTGATATCATATATTTGGATTTCAAGAAAGCTTTTGACACTGTTGCGCATGGAAGACATTTGGAAGACACTATTTTACAAATTGGAGCAGAATGGTATTAAGGGTAAGTTGCTACAATGGATAAAAGGATGGTTAAGTGCGAGAAGACAGAGGGTGGTAATCAATGGGTGCTGCTCTTCTTGGACTAATGTTATTAGTGGAGTGCCACAGGGTTCGGTGTTAGGTCCACTGTTGTTTTGTATATTTATCAATGATATTGATGAAGGTATATCAGGCTTAATGTCGAAGTTTGCAGATGATACAAAGGTTGGCAGGGTTGTTAATGACAGTAATGGCAGTGTGCTACTGAAACAGGATCTAGATAATTTGGGCAGATGGGCTAAGAAGTGGCAACTGAAGTTTAACCTTGACAAATGCAAAGTACTGCATATGGGTAGAAGTAACCCCCAGAGAAACGTACCAACTGTGTGGTACTACAGTTAAGGTGGTAGAAAATGAAAAAGACCTGGGAGTAATTGTGCAGTCAGATATGAAGTTCTCTGACAGTGCAGACAGGCTGCCAGGGCAGGTCATGGGGTTTTGTCGATGATATATAGAAGAAGAAGAAGTGTGCTGAAGTGGGATTTACTCAAAGAGGTAACTACCGTCAGGGGTAAAGGAAAGGGTTTTTGCTTCCGTAAAGGGGAGTACAGTGGTCTCAGACAGTTTTTAAATTCTGTACAGTGGGATCAACTGACGATGTTACCAACAGTAAATTCTAAGTGGGAAGCATTCAAGGAATTAATCGTGGAAGCTACTAGACTTTATATACCGATTAAGAAATATCGTTCAAGGTTTAGGCCTAAATGGTTATCAAATGAACTAATGAGACTCGTGACAGAGAAGAAAAATGCATGGGATGCATATAAATTATCAGGTGACGCAGAAGCCTGTGGCAGATATAAGCTAGTCTGTAATCAGGTCACAAAGGAGGTTCGGCAGGCGAAGGCGGATTACGAGAAATCTTTGGCAAAGGATGCTAAGAAAAACAGCAAGGATTTCTTTACTTATATAAACTCTAAAAGGAAGGGGATGAATATGATTGGTCCACTTGACATCGATGGTTCGACTGTTGATGATCCTGCTCAGATAGCAAACAAACTGAATGAGTATTTTGCATCTACATTCACACGTGAGGAATTATTACAGTTTGAAAATGGAAGAAGGTTATCAAATTGTAGCAGTGTGCTTAATGATTTTGTAATAACTGAGAGCAAAGTGGAGGAGAAATTGTTGAAGTTAAACATAAGAAAGGCACCTGGGGTGGATGGGATCTATCCAGTTATTTTAAAGGAGGCGGCAAAGCAACTAAGCAAACCCTTAGCCATAATTATGAGAGCATCCTTGGACTCAGGGGAGGTTCCCACGGACTGGAGATGTGCAAATGTGTCCCCAATTCACAAAGGTGGATCGAAGGGTGACACGAGTAATTACAGACCAGTTAGTTTAACTTCTGTTCCGGGTAAAATAATGGAGTCACTGGTTAAAGATGCATTGCAGGATCAACTAGACAAGACTGCAGCAATAATTCAAACACAGCATGGGTTTGTTAAGGGAAAGTCTTGTCTGACAAATTTGATTGGTTATTATGATATGGTCACAAAGGAACTGGATGCGAAAAATAATTTTGATATCATATACTTGGATTTCAGGAAAGCTTTTGACACTGTTGCGCATGGAAGACTACTGTACAAATTGGAGCAGAATGGTATTAAGGGTAAGTTGCTACAATGGATAAAAGGATGGTTAAGTGGGAGAAGACAGAGGGTGGTAATCAATGGGTGCTGCTCTTCGTGGACTGATGTTATTAGTGGAGTCCCACAGGGTTCGGTGTTGGGTCCACTGTTGTTTTGTGTATTTATCAATGATATTGATGAAGGTATATCAGGCTTAATGTCGAAGTTTGCAGATGACACAAAGGTTGGCAGGGTTGTTAATGACAGTAATGGCAGTGTGCTACTGCAACAGGATCTAGATAATTTGGGCAGATGGGCTAAGAAGTGGCAACTGAAGTTCAACCTTGACAAATGCAAAGTACTGCATATGGGTAGAAGTAACCCCAGAGAAACGTACCAACTGTGTGGTACTACACTTAAGGTGGTAGAAAATGAAAAAGACCTGGGAGTAATTGTGCAGTCAGATATGAAGTTTTCTGAGCAATGCAGACAGGCTGCTAGGGCAGGTCATGGGGTTTTGTTAATGATATATAGGAATTTTGCTAGCAGGGAAAAGGAGGTGATTGTCCCTCTGTATAAGGCAATGGTCAGGCCACGCCTTGAGTATTGCGTACAAGTCTGGAGGCCTCATTTTAGGAATGGATGTAGATTTGCTTGAGCGTGTACAGAGAAGAGCAACACGATTGGTGAGGGGAATGAAGGGATTCTCTTACCAAGAGAGGCTTAAGTTCTGCAAATTGCAGTGGCTGGAGACTAGGCACCTGCGCGGTGATCTGATTGAGGTCTATAAGCCTTGAATGGGTTGAGCACGCTGAATTCTGATGGGATCCTTCCACTTGTTCAGATTACGAACCTACGGGGACATAAGTTCAAATTAAGAAAGGATAGATGTAGAATAGATGTGCGGAAATTTGCCTTTAGCCAGCGGGTGGTTAATTGCTGGAACAAACTTCCATCTGTCGTTGTGGAAGTTGATAGGTTAAATAAATTTAAGGAGGAACTGGACAGGCATTTGGAGGGAATGGTGTGATGATTTTTTTTTTTTTTTTTTTTTTGGCTGATGCTGCATAAGCTCCTACACTTGCTTTCTTGCATCATGTGCCACTACTACTACTACTACTACTACTACTACTGCATATGGGTAGAAGTAACCCCCAGAGAAACGTACCAACTGTGTGGTACTACAGTTAAGGTGGTAGAAAATGAAAAAGACCTGGGAGTAATTGTGCAGGCAGATATGAAGTTCTCTGACAGTGCAGACAGGCTGCCAGGGCAGGTCATGGGGTTTTGTCGATGATATATAGGAATTTTGCTAGCAGGGAAAAGGAGGTGATCATCCCTCTGTATAGGGCAATGGTCAGGACACGCCTTGAGTACTGCGTACAGGTCTGGAGGCCTCATTTTAGGAAGGATGTAGATTTACTTGAGCGTGTACAGAGAAGGGCAACAAGATTGGTGAGGGGAATGAAGGGATCTTCATTCCCCTCACCAAAGAGAGGCTTAAAATTCTGCAAATTGCAGTGGCTGGAGACTAGGCACCTGCGCGGTGATCTTATTGAGGTATATAAGCCTTGAATGGGTTGAGCACGCTGAATTCTGATGGGATCCTTCCACTTGTTCAGATTACGAACCTACGGGGACATAAGTTCAAATTAAGAAAGGATAGATGTAGAATAGATGTGCGGAAATTTGCCTTTAGCCAGCGTGTGGTTAATTGCTGGAACAAACTTCCATCTGTCGTTGTGGAAGTTGATAGGTTAAATAAATTTAAGGAGGAACTGGACAGGCATTTGGAGGGAATGGTGTGATGATTTTTTTTTTTTTTTTTTTTTGGCTGATGCTGCATAAGCTCCTACACTTGCTTTCTTGCATCATGTGCCACTACTACTACTACTACTACTGCATATGGGTAGAAGTAACCCCCAGAGAAACGTACCAACTGTGTGGTACTACAGTTAAGGTGGTAGAAAATGAAAAAGACCTGGGAGTAATTGTGCAGGCAGATATGAAGTTCTCTGACAGTGCAGACAGGCTGCCAGGGCAGGTCATGGGGTTTTGTCGATGATATATAGGAATTTTGCTAGCAGGGAAAAGGAGGTGATCATCCCTCTGTATAGGGCAATGGTCAGGACACGCCTTGAGTACTGCGTACAGGTCTGGAGGCCTCATTTTAGGAAGGATGTAGATTTACTTGAGCGTGTACAGAGAAGGGCAACAAGATTGGTGAGGGGAATGAAGGGATCTTCATTCCCCTCACCAAAGAGAGGCTTAAATTCTGCAAATTGCAGTGGCTGGAGACTAGGCACCTGCGCGGTGATCTTATTGAGGTATATAAGGCCTTGAATGGGTTGAGCACTCTGAATTCTGATGGGATTCTTCCACTTGTTTAGATTACGAACGTAAGGGGGCATAAATTCAAATTAAGAAAAGACAGATGTAGAATAGATGTGCGGAAATTTGCCTTTAGCCAGTTAATTGCTGGAACAAACTTCAATGTGTCGTTGTGGAAGTTAATAGGTTGAATAAATTTAAGGAGGAACTGGACAGGCATTTGGAGGGAATGGTGTGATTTTTTTTTTTTTTTTGGCTGATGCTGCATAAGCTCATACATTTGCTTTCTTGCATCACATGCCACTACTACTACTACTACTACATGTAAGTAATTTTGAATGGATTTGTTTTATTACAGGATGAGAGCAGTTGGTATTACTATTTATAGCAGAGACAGCACTGAGTGAGTCAGCATGTACTAAAGCAGATGGAATTAGATGTTCAATAATGTAATCCAGAGCTAAGTATATAGCATAAAGCTCAGCAGTATAGATACTGCATTCTACTGGTAATGAGACAAGAGTGGTGAATGAACACCTACTTGGATCTCAGTTTTTGATCCATCTGCATAGATATCACATATGTTTGAATTAGAAAGAGAGTAAGTTGCATGTAACTGTGTGAAATTGAAACAAGACAGGGTGTTCTTTCCCCACTGTTGAAAGTAGTCATCATATATTGCACAGATATTTGTCCAGGGTTGATCTGGTGGTGTTGTGTCATGAAATCTATTACCGATTTCTATATTCCATGATTGAGCCAGTTCTTTAAATTTAAGTGGAGTGGGTTGGTTTTCATTAGGTTTACTGTTGTAAAATAACTCACATTCAGTATTGTACAGACATCTCCAACAAAGGTGAGAGGGAAGGCTGCGGATTTTTGCGGCATACATCAGAAGTAATGTTTTTCTGCAAAGATGTAAGTGAGGTTCATGGGCTTTGATGAATAGGCTCTGAACCAGGGAGGTTCGGAAAACCCGTACAGTGACTCTCAGAGCATTGTGCTGGATGGTGTTTAATCATTCTAAAGTACTTTTCCTTTACCTTGCAGAATCATACATTGGAGAGCCATAGTCCAAGCGAGACCTGATGAGAGCTCTATAAAGATGGATGAGGGTATGTTGATCAGTGCCCCATGATATGGATGACACACACTGGAGGATGTTTAATTTCTTCAAGCAGATGGTTCGAAGATTCCTATCTTTGAAGAACCATCATTCAAAGATGGTTCAGTTTCTTATCTAGTATCAGGCCAAGAAATCGAACAGTGTGAACAAGAGGAACTGGCACATTATTTATCTTTAGCTCTGGATCAGGATGAAGTGACTGAAGTTTGCAGAAATTAATGGTAGGGGATTTCTGTTCAGCAAGATGATATCCAATGCATAAGGTCCAGGACTGAATTCTCATTAAAGCAATTTGTAGTTGTCTTTCGATAGTATTCATATTTTGCAATTGGCAGGATATGGTGAGGTAGTCAGCAGCATACATGTACACTTCAATCATTTTTGGAAGATCTTCCAAAATATTGTTGACCCTAATCGCAAATAGGGTTGGATTCAATATGGGACGAATCCTGTGGGACACCCTCTTCTTGAATGTGTGCTGACAGCAATTTTAAAAAGTTCTGAATTATTAAAGGAAGGTAGCCTCTCAGCCTCAACTGAATCATATCTTTAATAACATCATGATGCCATGTGGTGTCAAATGCTTTACGAATATCCAGGTTGACCATCACTAGATGTTATCTTCTGACGAAGGCATTATGAATGTTGGATTAAATTTTTACAAGTAAATCTAGACCCCTAGTGGACACTTTGCCCGTACGGTCGAGTAAATTAGTGCTCCGTTATTTTAGTTAAATTGAGTTAATTATTTTGCATTTCTCGGATTAAATTCTGGTGTACTACAATCCATATGAGAAGGTGAGTCTTTTGGTGTCTTTTTCATGCTGAACTTCTAAGGCGTTGAACAGAAATGGAGATTTTAAAATTTTCGCATCATGTCGTTTTTCTCTACGACGTGCACAATGGCGACGCCCTATAGGTTCGGCCGTTGCTCTTCAGATTCTAATTAAGTATAAATTAGAGGTGCTTCAGAGGAAATAACTATAACCATTTTAAATCTTCTAATAGAACTGCAATGCCTTTTTAAATTATGTATCCTGTGAGTTTATCATTTTGTACTCGTCCAGTTTTTTTTTTTTTTTTTTTTTCCCCGGGAGCTACTAACTGCTTAGAATATACAACCACGTGGATGTGGCCATTCCTTCTTCCCTAGTTGAAGAACAAAGGAGTTAGTCTGCGGTGCTTCTGTCACGTGACTCAGTTCCCATTGGCTGACAGTTCGGAGGTTGAAGTAGCGTTGGATAAATTATTTTAGTAATCAAACTGAACCCCATCTAATGATGATATCACGATATGGAATTAATAGTTGATTTTTATTAATATTGTATTATTGGCATCTATTAATAATGATTTTTGATCTTTAATCGGGTGCTAATTAGTGCTAGTTTGTACTGACGTCATACTCCACTGAACTCGTATTACAGTGACGTGTCTTCTAACAGAATACTGAATTAACTATGGTAGATTATGATGCCCCCTTCTGAAAGTAATTGGAACTAATAAATAGCAGAAGTAAATCTTTAGCCTAAAATAAATTATCTGGAAACCGATACTAAAATTGGTAGACTGCACTACCTTATTGGATTTTCATCCAAACCAGCACAAACACAACGTACGAGTTCTCGAGAAGAGTCCAGCCCTCAGCTCCAGAGGATGTTCCTCAGGATGCGGGAAATGAGGCTGAGGCTTCGGGCCCCCTCCTCCCTAGGGCGCCAGTAACAACTGCTTCCAGGAAGAAAAAGAAAACTAAAAAGAGATCCAAGTACCGGGAGCCTCGCTCTCCCCCTCTGCTTCCCCTTGATGATAACAGTAAGTCTCCTTGTGCTGAGCCCCCAGATTCCGACCCAGACCCGCTGATGTCATCAAAATTAGAATTTAGCATGTCGACACCAGTTGCCAATTCAACTACTAAAAATCCAGCTTCAGATTCTTCTCATCCACAAGCCTCACCACCACTTCTGAAACTGGCCACTAAGGCTTCTTCTGCATCTCCAGCAGCCTTCCAACTTGCTGCAGTTCAACCGATATTGCCAACCCCAAAAGCAGCTTCCGCATTACTCTTAGCAAGCGATGCTACCCCAGTTCCTGCAGTAACTAGCAATACAGCCTCTACTGCCCAACAAAGCTATTCAGCTGCAGCCACTCCTGCTACTCTAACTGCGGCTGCTCTGACACAATCGGCCCTTGATCAAACTATAGCGGCTGGAATTCAAACCTCCAGCAAGCTGGCAATTCCATATACATTAGTCCCAACTCTGACTGTCAACACTGATAATACTTCATCTCTATCCCTGCATCAGGTAGTAGCAATGCTACACAAAAAACTGGTTGCGTTCCTAAACCAAGACTCCAATAGAATTACAAAATCAGCTAGCAATACGGTACAAGAGCTTTGGAATAATTTGGAGACTATCTCCACAGCTCTCCTAATAGACAATGAGAAACTAAAAGCAGTTAATGCTGAACTCAAGTCCAAAATCCAGCTATTAGAAAAAGTGGTTGATACAGTCTCCAAGTTCTCACCAGATCTCTCAGAGAGTTCTGAACAAGACATGAGCCCTCCTTTGGAAATTCCTCTGGCACGCACCTATGCTGCTGCAGTGAAAACACAGCCCTACGGAACCAGACCAGAACCAACCTCCAACCTACGGATAAATAATAGATCAGATATGCAGAGCCCACAACATGTCCTACTACTGAGAGCCACTGAAGATTGTGAGTTAAAAACAAGTAGCGCGGTAAAGGACCTTGTTCAAAACACCCTGAAGAATGAATTTAAATCAATCAAAGTCAAGTCACTGCACCCTGTAAGAAACAGAGGAGTTATTATTGAAACTGCCTCAAAACAGGACCTGGAAAACATCTGTACAGCGAGTTCATTTCAAACTGCTGGGGTTACAGCTGGTCCTCCAAAGATGAGTAACCCATCAGTGATCATCTATACTATCCCCAATTCAATGACCAACGACGAGTTGGCAGAAGACATGTACCACAAAAACCTGGTGGACTATGGAGTCACCTTGGATGAAATAAAGAAAGGAGTAACATTCAGATTCTCCACAAGTGCGAAAGGCAGCTCTACTGCCCATAGAGTCATAACACTAGACCCCTATCTTTACAAAAAAGTTATATCGCTCAACAGAATTTTTCTGGGCTGTAGTTCCCACAAGTTCAGGCCATTCACTGTGGTAACCAAGTGCTTCCTTTGCCTGGGCTATGGGCACACTTCTGTCCACTGCACCCACACTTCTCCAACGTGCGGACACGTTCATGCTGAATGTCCGTACCGAGATGAACTTCCAAGCTGCATCAACTGCAAACGGAGAAAGAAAGACCATCAACACTCAGTTAGAGAGGTAAATTGCCCAGAGTATCAACGAGCTCTAGAAACTGCACGGCAAAGGACTACTAATGGATAAGAACCTAATTTCTCAACAACAGCTTGCCAGACCTACCCCGGCAGCATCATCCTCAGCAGCCAGTAATAGTCAGAACTCCAGCCAAATTAAATTACGCATCATGCAGATAAACGCTCACCATTCCCGCACAGTTGCGGATGAAATAAGACAGGCAGCCGAGACTCACCAAATCGACATAATTGCAATACAGGAGCCATACACCATCAAAGTCCCAGCAGAAAACACACACAAGATAGTGGGCTATTCAATGCAGACAAGACTCATACAGCCAGCTAGCACTGACCCTAAGACCTGCATAGTTGTACTCAATAAGCAAATTGATGTCCTTATAATTCACGGGCTCTGCACAAAGTTTGCTACTTGCATCCAGGTTAGGTTCTTTTCAATCACACTATATATCATCTCCCTCTACTGTCCGCCTTCCAGGGATATAGATGACTTCCTAAGATATATTGAGTTTGCCATTGACCTTCTTAACTCTAACAGTATACTAATAACAGCAGACGTTAATGCCAAATCCCCATTGTGGCTCTCAACTTCCTTGGATGCACGTGGGCGACTTCTAGAGGAATTAATTCTGAACAGAAATTTAACCATCCATAACCTACCCAACAATCTTCCAACATATTGTAGCACCACTGGACAATCTAATATTGATATCACACTAACCACCAATGACTTACGGACATGCGTCTGGGATTGGGTCACAATACCGGACTGGACGATAAGTGACCATCGGGTCATCTATTTTCACATTGGGACCAGGCGCCTGCCGACAACTACTAAGGAAAGAGTGACAGAATTAGTAAGGTTTTCCCTAAGAACAGTCGACTGGGATGCCTTCGACTTCTCCATCAATAGAGACTTTCCAACACATGACCCTCTCCAATATGAAGAAGCAACACCAGAAGAATACAGTGAAGTAATACAAACAGCAATTACCAGAGCTTCGTATAGAGCAACAAGGAAGAAAGTCCCATGCAACAGACCTTGTGCATGGTGGAACACGGAACTTATGACACTAAGGAGGGAAGTCCACCGCGCACGAAAGCAGTATCAGAACCGACGAAACTGGCCAGCAGCAGACATCGAAAGGCTACACAGGGAACACTTGAATAAAAAGAATACATACACCAAGGCAATAGCAACTAGAAAGCGAGAAACCTGGGCTACATTCGTCCTAGAATCTGGAAATTCAAACCCCTGGGGGTTACTGTATAAAATCACACGGGAAAAAACCTTCACAACAGATATCTCTGGCACTGTCCAGGCTGATCAAAATGAAACCACTAACTGGACTGACTCTGTCAGTGCCATCATAAATAAGCTCTTCCCAGACGACAACCCTCAGAATGACTTGCCGGAACACAAAAGTATCCGGAAGAAGAATGCCAAATATATAACACAGACCCAAGCTGAACCCTTCACCGGTCTGGAATTGAATCAGGTCCTCAAAAAAGTAAATACGAAAAAGTGCCCGGGACTGGATTTAATTGAATATGCCTTCATCATTAGATTTCACAAATTAAAGCCAGAACATCTTCTATTATTGTACAATAAATGTCTCCAAAAATCAAAGTTCCCCCAGCCCTGGAAGGTTGCACTTCTCCGCCTAATACCAAAACCAAATAAACCAATAACAAACCCTCGTTCATACAGACCAATTGCCCTGCTGGCAAACCTGGGCAAGACCTTGGAAAGACTAATGGCCATCCGAATCACGAATCTCTTTCTCTCCAAAGGTATGATTTCACCAGTCCAATATGGATTCACCCAGGGCAGATCATGTGAAGATGCCCTCTCTGATTTGATCCTGCATCTGGAAACTTCGCAATCCAAATATGAACTCGCTCTGTTTATTGACTTCGAGGGGGCCTTCGATAATGTATGGTGGGAAAGTGCACTGGAACGTCTTCGCACAGCAGAATGTCCAAACAATCTTTACTGGCTGTTCAGAAGCTACTTCTCACAACGTACAATAGTAGTTAAGTCAAAATATCACCAAGTCCTTAAACCCATCCACCGTGGGTGTCCCCAGGGCTCTGTCCTGGGGCCCTTGGTGTGGAATATGGTGCTCCAGAGCTGGCTCAGTAACAGTTTTGAAAAAACGAAAATCATAGCATTCGCCGACGACCTCACCATCGTGGTCGCTGGTCATTCCAGAACAGCCCTCGAATCCACAGCACAGCGAGTACTCAACCATCTCTCTACCTGGACAACAATCAACAAATTGCAAATCAACCCTGCCAAAACTAAGATGATGGTGTTTAAAAACCGACTCGACTTACGAAGGCCTCCCCAGGTCAAAATCAACGGAACCCAGCTAACCTTCGTAGAACAGACAAAAGTCCTGGGAGTAGTAATAGACAACCGTCTGTCTTTCTTCCCCCATCTACAGCATCTGAGTTCCAAGACCAAAAAGTTCTCCGCCGCAATTATACGGATCTCAAGAAGTGAGTGGGGACTATCCAAACGAACCCTTCTTCTTTATTATAAAGCTGTCTTTCTCCCAATAGTAACCTATGCTGCCGGGGTCTGGTTTCACAGAGTTCCCATCATTAAGATGAAAGAAAAGCTAAACTCTATACAAAGAGCTATGTTACTGGCGACCCATCGAATCTGCCGTACAGTCTCTACAGCAGCTCTCCAAGTTATAGCAGGCACCCTCCCTCTCGACCTTTACACAATCTACAAGGGGCTCTGCTATCGAATTAAAAAAGGTATTCCGGCAACGATCCTGGATATAGAACTCTCACTAACTCCAGATATAAAGCAGGAGAAATCTCGATGTCTCAATAAACTCTTCAATGTATGGCAGACCAGATGGGATTCTTCTACTGTAGGGGTTGTAACTCGGAGTTTTCTTCCGGAGGTAACCTTCGCAACCACTAAAAATAACGCCCGATGGTTCTCCCTCAGCCTCCAATCATCCTTTCTCATTACCGGACACGGTTCTCTAAATGAGAAACTGCATACACTGGGACTCATCGACACTCCCTACTGCTTTTGCGGACAAAGTGAAAGTTGGAAACACTTGCTTCTGGAGTGTGTACATTACAACGACATCAGAAACCGTCTCCAGAATAAGATCCAGGACTTCCCACCAGCAGATCTGCATCAACTGATATGTACCCAAAACAACCTCGAAGCCTTCCAGACCTTTGCAGCTGAGGTATTTGCCTGGAGGAGGACACTGATCGTCAATCACCGACGTGGAAATGCCAATCATTAACAATTCCACTGCCAACTGAAAGTCACCCCTTCTACTGACTATTTTTTTTTTTTTTTTTTCTAACCTCCGTTCTGCATTGTTTCCGGGTCCTGCCCTGAAACTAGGAGCAGCTTTGGCTCACCTTTTCTTCTTTCCCACTCTGTGCAGGATAGATAACCACTCTCCCATTTTTTTTTTTTTTTTCATTCTCTCTCTGCTGGCACCCGATTTACATCTTTCTCTTCACTGTAGCCAGGGTGTGGGATTAAAATTATTTATTTATTCTTTAATTATTTTTATTTTATTATTATTTTTATTTATTCTTTTTTATTTTTCCTCAAACCTGCATTCTGCACTGTTTCCGGGTCCTGCCCTGGAACAAGGAGCAGCCTTGGCTCACCTTTTCTTCTTTTTCCCTCTGTGCAGGATAGATAACCACTCTCACATTTTTTTTTTTTTTTTTTTTCTCTCTTACTCTCTCTCTGCTGGCACCCCGACTTACATCTTCCTCTTCACTGTGGGATTAAAATTATTTAATTATTCTTTAATTATTATTATTATTATTTATTTTTTTTTTTTCATTTACTTAGCTTCATTTTTTTTTACTCGTGCTCTGTTCTGACAACTGGGATGTGGACTATCATTGGTGCCAGACAGCTCTCCTTTTTTTTTTTTTCTCATCACAGGGAATTTATTTTATTTTTCTTATTTTATTTAATTATTTATTTTATTATTATTATTTATTTTTTATTTATTTATTATTATTATTTATTTTTTATTTATTTATTATTATTATTATTTATTTTTTTTATTTATTTATTTATTATTATTTTTTTTATTTATTTTTTTTATTTTTCTTTTTTTTTTTTTTTATTTTATTTATTTATTTTTTTTTTTTTGCACCACGGGAAATACATTTTGTTTCTGTTTTTAGTTTAATTTTTATTTTATTTATTTATTTATTATTATTATTATTTTTTTTTTCCCTCTCTGGAGTGGGCCCCCAGAGAAATCTGGCCCACCTTTTGGCAACATCAGGTGGTTCAGAGTCTCGTATCGAGACAGTACGTGCTTCATTGGGA
This sequence comes from Mastigoproctus giganteus, assembly GCF_048544385.1. Taxonomy (NCBI): domain Eukaryota; kingdom Metazoa; phylum Arthropoda; class Arachnida; order Uropygi; family Thelyphonidae; genus Mastigoproctus; species Mastigoproctus giganteus. Next base: position 77,861,751 of record NC_143587.1, on the reverse strand, counting down.
CTGGCCCACCTTCCCGTGGTGTGGACGAGTACCCAGAATCATCTGTCCAGGTGACTGATGCTTCTGGGTAGCCAAGTGGCCAGAACATAACAACAGAACACACACATAATACACACAAACCGACGTCACACACATCTGGCCCATTTGTAGTGATACTGTTCTTCGCAGAGATACGAGGCGGAGTTGAACTCACGTTCTAGGAGCCGCCCTTTACAAAAACACATGTCCACAAGTAAATCTAGGGTGGACCTGTTTTTACAGAAGCCGTATTGGTGATCAGAAAGTAGGTTTTGGGAGTCTAGAATCCAGATGAGCCTCTTATGCACCATCCTTTCAAAGATTTTGTTGAAACAGCTTGTCAATGATATTGGTCTGTAATGCTGAACTAGGGAAGGATCTTTGCCTGGTTTTGGAATAGCACAAATATAGTAATGACGCCATGACAGAGGATATGTATTTTCTGAGAAGATCTGGTTATAAAAGAATAATAGTATGTACAGATCAGTTTCACATAGATTATTCGGCATACTGTATTGAATGAAGTCTGATCCGGCTGCACTGTTTGGAGATTTGCTCAAGGATTCTTTGAGCTCAGCTAGAAGTAAACAGCTGGTTATAAGGAAGTGAGAGTCTAATTGAAAAATTAAATTTATCACGCTCTTCATCAGTTTTAATGCATTGAAAAGAAGTCACACACACAAGAGGAAGAGGTGGAAATGTTATAAAAAGATTCTGATAAAGCATTTGCAACATCAGTTGGAGAGGATAAGTCCTGCCCATTGCATTGTATTATCGGAGATTGCAGCGGTAGAAATATCCCATTGAGAGCTTGCATTTTTTTCCAAATAATTTGAGTTTCAATATTTTGTTAACAGTTGAGGCAAAGTTAATCCAGGAGTCACATTTTGCTTTCTTCCTAATTTGTCTTGCATTGGCTTTGAGTTTTTTGTAAATAATTAAGTTAGCGGTAGTTGGAAATTTGCGAAACTGGTCCCAGGCATGGTTTTTTTCTCGTTTCACTTTGGAGCATTCTTCATTCCACCACTGATTTTGGTGTGCACGTTTGTGCTGATCAGATTTTGGAATGGAAATTTCTGCTGCAGATAATATATGGCTGGTAATGTGATCAGTTACATCATCAATATGTTTTTGTTGTACATATAAGTTGTCAAATAGTTTTTCCTGTCTGCTTTATGAAAATTCCAAGAAGTACGGCCTTTAGGACATGACACCATCTGTGTTTGAACTGAATTGATGATAGGAAAATGGTCACTGTGGAATGGATCACTTAGCACTAACCATTCCATGCTTGGAAAAAGAGATGCTGAACATATGGATAAGTCTATGGCTGATTTAGTATATGTAGGTAGTTGGATATGAATTGGAGACAGAAATTAACAGAGTTAGGTTATGGTTATCCAGAAATGTTTCTATTAGTTGGCCTCTCCTATCCATGGTGGAAGATCCCCACAATGGATGGTGAGTGTTGAAATCACCGAGTAAACAGAACGGAGGTGGCACTTGTGTGATAAGATTGTCAAGTTCAGTCTGGGAGCAAGGATAATTCGATGGGATATAAATGATGATATTCCCATTGCTATCCGAACTGGTACAACTTCTAAGGATGTTTTCAGTTGGAGATGTCTTGATGGTACAGTAGTTTTGACAAGAATAGCCACCCCATCACGAGTGTCAGAATCCCTGTCTTGCCTAAACATAGTATAATTTTTAATTTTTAGAGAAACTTGTGGTGATAAAAAGTTTTCCTGTAAACATATACCTATTGCATTAGTTTGTATGAGTAAATCGTTCAGGTCATCTATATTACTGCGTAATCCTCTACAGTTCCATTGAAGAAATTTATTCATTTGAGGAAGACTGATCTAACTGTTTTCCTGAGAAGGTTTCTGTCCGCTTAGTTTTGATTTTTCATTTCTGGGAAATGATTGGACATCCTGTATCCATGGTATCATTAGCATGTAACTCTAGTACTGTGTTGTCATCTGATTGAACCGCCATTTTGATGTTGATATTTTGTGGTTTCACTTTTTTTTTTTTATTTTCAACAGTAGCTGATTTCGTTGTTTCAGGCAACGTTGATATAGCATCAGTTGGGATAGTGATCGGCATGTTGCTGGTTTCACTGATTGTAGGTTTCTTATTGTAAGTTAGTTTTGGCCCAGGTGGCAAAGGAAATATTTGGTTCTATGGAGACATCTGTTTGGGTTGCAGTTGAGAGGTTGTTTTTGGTGACCGTTGCATATGATGCTAGGCATGGTTAATAGTATTTGCTTTCTTGCTTCAGTGTATTTGACTGTATGCTCCGCTTTATACTTCTGGATTTTTTCCCTGTTTTCCAAAGGTCACATTTTTTTAGAAAATGCAGGATGGCTTCCTTTACAGTTTGGGAAAAAAGTGGGAGTGGAAGCTATACAGTCTTCTTGGAGACACAAATAGGGCACACTGCATCGCCTCAGCATGGCATCTGAGAATGGCAGTACTTCTGGAACTTAAAGCAGTGAAGTGATTTGGGACATAAGGTCAAACCTTGCAGTTTAAGTAACCTGCTTTAACAGACGATGGGAGATTCATAGTACTGAATGTCAAAATAATGGACCTGGTTGGTAGTAGGTTGCCATCTTTTTTTGCCATGCATGAGTCACTTTTTGTTCGCTAAGCTCTTGTATTATCTCTTCTTCAAACACATTTAGTAAGTCCCATTTGCTGATAACTCCTTTAGAAGTATTCACAGTGTTATGGGCTGTGACTGACACTGGAATATTGTTAAAAGTTGTTAATTTTAACAATTTTTCTGAGTGACTTGGCTTAGAAGCTTCAATTAGGTCTCCAGATTAGAGAAGTTTAACCATTTTAGGAGATCCAACAACCGATTCTAAACATTTCTGTATTAGAAAAGGCGATAGCTTGCCGACAGGGTGTGTGTGGATAGTGAATGTATTATGAGAAATGATGGCATGTCTGCAGCTTGTTTTTCTGTCCGTAGTCTCTTTGGATGATTCGAGTCATGCTCCAAGTCAGTGTTAACAGGTCTGGAGCCCGTAGGCTCTAGCAGTGGATAGTGGATATGCATCGCAATCCATCGCTGCTCCTTTTTAGCCCTGGAAAAGGGAATTACTTCTCCCAGGTTATTAGCCCCGCCACGTGGGAGCAGGAGCAGTGCCATCCAGTGACCAAGTGCTCAGCAGAAGAGGAGAGCAGTATGATGCTAGCAAGCTGTAACACTGTAAGTGGGATTAGCAGTGACATTGCTCAGCAATGGAAGCAGTAATGTTGCAAACGGTGGAGGGTTTTATTAAGGCACTAATACTTACCCTAGAAAAAACGCTAGAAAATCACACTAGAAAGATCACTTGGAAAGTGATCTTTCTAGTGATCACTTGGATCACTAGAAAGATCACTCGGGGTCTTTACAAACTTCCAGATTCCTTAGAAAAAATTTGTTCAGGAAAGTGGTTAACATTTCCAAAGTAAAGTTATTTTGGCACTTCTTTGGGGAGGTGTGGGTTAAAATCTTCTCAGAGACTAGAGGAATTGTTAAAGAAACCTCAATCACTCAATCAGGGTTAGAGTTAGCCAATCAAATGGGGTGGGGGAGACTTTTACGCTGTAAGTTGTACTGGGTTTTTCAACCTCATAAACATGTAAATCAACTAAACTCATGAACACACAAGCTTTTATAGACATAATACATATGACAATATGGCCTAAAATACAAATGCATTTTATAAATAATAAAATATAGCTAGGAGAGTTTATTTTTATTGTTGAGCGGATTTTTTCTGTCACTCTGAACAGAAACAGGATCTTCCTGTTTCTTTAAATTATTTAGAATACTTTAAAGTATTTAAATTCTCTAAATACTTAACAATAAAGTATGGATGTTAAGTATTTGCATTTATTTTTGACAATAAAAAGGAAAGTAGGGTAGAGTACTGATTATACATGGTAACTGTAAACAGCTAGAACCTGGATAACTGAAAAATATGGTTAATCCAAATTATATTTTATTAGTATTGTCATAGGTATGAATTCATGTGAAAATAAAATAAAACTATATCATGTAAAAAAATAAACACATTCCAAAACATATAAAAAGAAAAAGCTAAGCACTTTTCAAAAAGTAATTTTTGTTCAAAAGTCAATGTCTACAATATGCTCCATTAATTATGCTTTTAATAATTAATGAAAAAAATATAATGCCTGGGATTACAGTTAAACCAACATCATGCATAACTGAACTCTGAATAATTTGTATTCCATTCTATTGTACTGTTTATCATGTCTTAATAGTGTAATTCCTACCTTTAGTTCCAGTACTAAATCCATACGTTTTTTGCCAAGGGGATTAATATCATTCAAAATCAAGGCAATAATGATGTCGATACCATTGCTCTCATGCACAGCAATACAATTCTATCAAGAAAGACCATAAAAAAAAAAAAAAAAAAAAACAAGGTGAGATTAAATACAATTACAGAAAAAGAAAAAAGTAGTTGTGAAAGAAATTTTTTAATATGGTAGTTTAACATATAAAATAAGTTTAATACAAAAATAATAAAATGTTTTTGTATTAAACTTGTTTTAAATAGTATAAATATTAAAAAAAATATTAAACAAATTTAATAAGTGGAGGCTTTGAAAAGTTCATGGTCTGAGTACAAAAGGTTGGTGCAATGCTATAAATTTCATGCAATTTCAATAGTCTTTTTTTTTTTAATTATATGTTCTAAAATCAACAAAGCTGTATGAATCAGGAAAATGAACAAAATTAATCACTGTCCAGTCATCCAATATTTGGAGGAAACAAAAAGGACTAATGCCAAAGGCAATTCATAAGGATATGGTTACAACATTGGAGGAGGATGTCCCTTCGAATTCCATGGTTAAGAAGAGGGCAGAAGAATTTAAATGAGGGAGGGGGGGAGAGCCTGAAAGATTACAAAGTTGTGGAAGACCTGTAGTGTCCATCACTCCAGAAGTTGTGAACAGTGTTCAAGATCTAGTGACAAGTGATTGATGAATGACAGTTTGGTACATTGCCAATGTCTTGGGCATCCCATCTGAACATGAGTACCACATAACAACAGAGGTTCTCTTTATGAAAAAAAAAAGTGTTGACATGATGGGTACCAAAATTTTTGACAGCAGATAAAAAGCAAACAACAATTGTCAAGTCAAGTGAACATTTGCAATTCTACCACATAAGCCATTGGCCATGGCTTATGTGGTAGAATTTTTCTCAGTATGGTAGTAGTAGTGGCATGTGATGCAACAAAGCAAGTGTATGAGCTTATGCAGCATCAGGCAAAAAAAAAAAAAAAAAAAAAAGAGATACAAGAAAATTAGCCAGTTATCAAGGCAGTGTTATGTAGATCAGAAAACTGCTGGCCTGTTGGGTATATAGTAGTCTGGAAAGTGAGGTGTAGGAGATTACAAGGGCAGCTGGGTCATGCAAATATATGGATTGTGTTAGGGTTACTAAACAAAAACAGGTGTACATATACTTGTTTGTACACTAATATCAGGATCATAGTGAACAAATTTAATGAACATGAAGTCAACATTTGCAAACATAATAGATAGAGGTATCAGAAATATGGTGCCAATCAGACATAAGTGATGTGGAATTTGAATATAGAGAGTATAATGTATTCACGAATGACACACAGGGATAGGAGGGCAGTGAGGAAGAATAACAATCTTGTTTAAGAATTGAATAGAATCTAAGACCGTGCACAGATGTGAGTGGGCCTCTGTAGCCAGGTTGGAAGGAGCAGCATTGCATAGCACACACACTTCTTGATTAGACTGGGGTTCGAACCCGTCACCACCAAATACGGAAGATGCGGAAAGGTCAAGGGAATGACCACCACATATTCCCGGAGCAATATGGCCTTAGTTGCTAATGCTCCTAAAAAAAACAAACAACAAACAAGATGTGAGTGGCCAGTGCAATGTTGAGTTAGTTTGGCATGACATAAGTACTGGGAAAAATAAAAATTAGAATAGGTATCTGCTATAGGTAAAATAACTAGTGAGTATAATAGGGTCTTTAACTCTCCAGATATTGACTAGAATTTGTGGGTTGTTCACTCACAGAGCAATCGAATTCATTAGATGACTGTTTTCAACAGCAATATGTTTGAAAAGCAACAAGAGAGAGCAATACCCTTGATATAATTAGCAGCAGTGAGTCTGTGAGCATTAAGAATCTCCAGATAAAGGAACCACTATGTAGCAGCAATCATAATATATTGATGTAGGATTTACTTAAAAATATAACTACTGTTCAGGGTAAAAGGAACAGACTTTGCTTTCATAAAGGTGATTGCAATTAGGTGAATAAGTGGCATTTTTTTTTTTTTTTTTTTTTTTATGTGAACCCCAAACACGAGAGGTATTAGAACCTATAGTACTTAGTACCGTGCTTGGGTTGGATGTTGAGAAGACGAAAGAAGATATTTGTTGACATTGGACTTGAACTTCTGTAGACTGTAATTTTCAGGAAATACGTATGAAGGAAGGTTGTTCCAGAAAACGGCAGTTGAATGAATAAACGAGGAAGATGAAAAGTTGGTTCTGTGAGTTTGGAGATGGAAAGTAAATGGATGTTGGCTGGTGGCGGCACGTGTTCGGACTGTTTTGAAAGAGAGAGCGGAAAGCAGAAACAGTGCATCTATGAGAAAGCGAGTGGAGAGACTCTGTTAGAGATGAATCATTAATTAACCTAACTGCCCTCTTCTGAATGGAATCAAGAAGCCTGAGAGAGGTTTTCGGGACACCACCCCAGATGTGGGAATAATATTCCATGGTAGGGCGGATTTGCGATTTATACAGAGTAAGCAGCTGTTTGGAAGAAAAGTAACGCCGAGAACGAAAGAGAAAACCAAGTTTTTGAGATGAAGAGGAAGCAATATTTGTAATGTGCTTGTGCCAAGAGAGATTAGAAGTCAGGGTAATCCCCAAAAGAGATATATCATTTTGCCTAGAAATCAAAGTGTCACTAAAGATAAGCATATGAGCAGAAGAATCCTTTTTGCGAGATATAAGACAAGACTGAGTTTTAGAAGGATTGAAATCAACTAAGTTGTCTTTGCCCCACTGGAGAATTACCTGAAGATCGGCATTTAAGGAATTGGTAGCAGATTTTCGAGAACTTGAAGCTGATTGACCAGGACAAGGTTTCTCAAAATGGAAAGTGGAATGCAATGTGCTATCATCGGCAAAACTATGGATAGGATTTCCAGTCAATGGAAGAAAGTCATTAATATACAACAGGAAAAGAGTGGGGGGAAGAACTGAACCTTGGGGGACACTGGCATTAGTGGAGAAGTTAGAAGACAGAGAGCCATCTACCATCACCCTCAGCGAGCGATCAGAGAGAAAACTGGATAACCAAATACAAAAAACAGTTGGCAAACCAAAAGATGGAAGCTTCTTTAGAAGACCTTTAGGCCAAACACGATCAAAAGCCTTTGAGATGTCAAGAGCAACTACTTGTTGCTTGTAATCCCCAAAAGAGATATTGCCTAGAAATCGAAGTGTCACCAAAGATAAGCATAGGAGCAGAAGAATCCTTTTCGCGAGATATAAGACAAGACTGAGTTTTAGAAGGGTTTAAATCAACTAAATTGTCTTTGCCCCACTGGAGATTACCTGAAGATCGGCATTTAAGGAATTTGTATCAGATTTTTGAGAAGTTGAAGCTGATTGAGCAGGACAAAGTTATCAAGGTTAAGGAGAGCTCAAAATGGAAAGTGGAATGCAATGTGCTATCATCGGCAAAATTATGGATAGGATTTCCAGTCAATGGAAGACGGTCATTTCTGGTGGAATGGAGAATGAGGAAGAGTGGTATCACTGATGGTGGTGTGTTCTCAGTTCTGGCTCTTTTTATGGAGGTATTTTCCGTGCTATCATTTCGATTAGGTAGGGGCCTTGTTGGGCCTCAAAAGAAAGAGGATTCAAATTACTCATAGGAGGAAAGTAAAAATTTCAGAAGCCCTAAGTACCTCACCCACCACGAAGCCCTATGAGGGGGATGCCCACTAGTGAGTTAGCAGGTACTGCATACACAAATGGGATGCCAAGTTCACTCAGGAGCATCATATCCACGTTTCCAATAAGCCTTGATCCTGTCCCAGGACCAAAGGGAGGTACACTCATTGGAACGCAGTTCGCTCTAGCAGTAAGAACCACCCAGGCCAGTCTGGGACCAATCGTCTTGTCGAAGAAGGGGCTGAAGTGGTGTATGAAGGCTGGGTCCCTCAACCACCAGAATCCCCCTTTCGGAGTTTTCATGGGTCGCAGCGCATGGCTGCACACGCCAGATCCAATGATATAACCCTGGAACCAATATATGGGCATCGGATCCCAGTGATGCTAATCTGGAAGACCGGCAGCATTACTGGAAGGTCCCTTCACCACGTACAGGTGCCCACATTGAAGGGTGGTAATGGTGTAATCAGATAGATTATGCTCCTTCGACCCATAGGATGTATTGCCTCACCTCGACATACAGTTTGGGAGTGTCTGTATTTTTGGAATTTGTAGCAAGCACCTGATGGGATTTGGGATGAATGATTGGATCATGGCAATGTAGATAGCCTGCTTTCACAGATGTTGGTAAGTAAAGGAGAGCTAAAAGTGAGAATTATGCTCCTTGTTGGAACATCTTTTTGAGTCACGATTCTCCTTGCCTGGATGACTATTTGTTTGCATAGCTCTTGGACAATTTCCTCCTCTGATACAGTTAATATGTTTTTGGGGTGGCATGGGGAGTAACTTTTATTGGGTGTAGGGCTTGCAATACCGGTCAAAATCTTAATACCGGTATTTCAGTATTTTTAATTTATGAAACCGGGATACAATACATTTTGATGACAATTAGGTGCAATAAGGTAAGGAAAAATACAAGTACTGTAATTACTTAAATTCATGTTTTAAATAAACTTTTATTGCAATAATAAATATTCTGAAAAAAAAAAAAAATCATTAAAATACATAAAAATACATATTGTTACTGCAAAGTTTAGTTATGTTTAAGCATCCACACTTAAACATAACTCCGCCATGGACGGTCCCAAGCCCGGCTGCGAAAGGAGGAGGGTGGTCATCCTGCCGAAATGACCAGAACCGGGAAACCGGGGAAACTAGGCAAGAAACCGCATGAAATTCGGAACAAGCTCTTACAACAATGTTACCGCATCCGGGGTAGCCGGTGCGCCAGCACTGGGGACCCAGGGTACTGGTGTGAAGTGGACCACTGGCCACAGAACAAGCTGTTATAACAATGTTACCGCATCCGGGGTAGCCGATGCGCCAGCACTGGGGACCCAGGGTGCTGGTGTGAAGTGGATCACTGGCCACAGCAATAAGCTTACTACGCCGAAAAGGACAATTAACATTGGCGAATGGAATGTTCGAACGGGGCACCACGTTGGACAAAAGGAAATCATTGCCCAAGAACTACTTAGGTGCAAGATATCAATCGCGGCATTATCCGAATTAAGACTCACCGGGTCTGGAACGATGATCATCCAACCACCAGCACCTAATGAAGCGGTTATGCTATTCTACTCTGGTGGTGAGAAACGAGAAGCAGGAGTGGGCTTTATGGTCGATGCTCAGGCCACCAGTAGTGTGATCGCTTTCCAACCAATATCGGACCGCCTGGCAGTCCTTACTGTCAAGGGCACCATCAAGACCCATATTATCTCCGCCTATGCGCCAACTGAGACTAGCCTGGACCCGGCCAAGAATGACTTCTACAACCAGCTCCAACATACGCTGGATTCAATTCTGCAGACAGAAGTGATCATCCTCGCAGGGGACTTTAATGCCCATATTGGCGTGGACAGATCTGGTTGGGAAACAACAATGGGCAAGTTTGGCCATGGGAAGATCAATGACAACGGCTTACGTTTGTTGTCCTTTGCCGCATCTAACAACCTGATCATTGGAAACAGCCATTTCCAGCACCCTCAAAAACATCAACTTACATGGCGAAATCCATCTGGCAAGGACTCAGCAATCCTGGACTACATTTTGATCAATGCCAGATTTCGCTCATCACTCATGGACGTTCGTGCCATGAGGGGACCTGATTGCGGATCTGATCACTACCTCATCCGGGCTAAGGTGCAGCTCAAATTACGGCATGCAAAAAGATCATCTCGGTCAGCCAAGCTGGACTGGAGGCAGCTAATGAATGCTGCCAACAAACAGGCATATCAGATCGCCCTATCCAACCGCTTCGAGATGCTGGCTGTGCCCGAGGATATAAATGAAGAAGAAAAGCAGATCTCTGATGCCATCCTGGAATGTGCCAAGCCCCTATGTCCACCTGTCCGACGTCGAACGCAACCATGGATATCAGACGAGTGCCTCGACCTCGTGGACAAACGGAAACAGGCAAAGTTGGTCGACTTTGAACGGTACCGGCAGCTAAACCGAGAAGTCCGACAAAGAATGACAGCAGAAAGAGAAGCATACTGGAACCAAGTGGCAGACGATCTTGAAGTGGCGGCATCCAAAAACGAGTACCGCACTCTCTACCGCACCCTCAGATGTCTGAGTGGAAAGACCAAATTGACTAGTGACAACATCAAGAATTCTGATGGGACCTTCGTGCGATCACCATCCGAACGCCTGCAACGGTGGAGTGAATTCTTCAAAGCTTTGTATAATCACGACCCACCTCAGGGACCGCCAGCAACAGCACTCTCGATCGACCCCCCTGAGGTCTCCATGGTCGATATTGAGCCTACAGTAGAAGAAGTGAAAGCAGCCATACAATCCCTGAAGAATGGCAGGGCACCAGGAGTGGACCAAGTCACCACAGAAGCGATCAAAGCCGGGGGAGATGTACTGCTTCGCCGACTACACTCACTCCTCAAAACCATCTGGTGCACTGAATAAATTCCGTTAACATGGAGGAAAGCCATTATCGTACCGATCCACAAGAAAGGTGATAACCGGGACTGCAAGAACTACCGTGGCATCAGCCTCCTTTCCATCATCGGAAAGGTCTTTATGAAGATCATCCAGTCAAGACTGCAAAAACATCGCGAGCAAACCAGTCGAGAAGAACAGGCAGGATTTAGACCCGGGCGAGGATGCTGTGATCAAATCTTTGCCATTCGTCAGCTGATGGAGGAGAGGATCCGGTGTGGACAGCGAACCGTCATTGTTTTCATTGACTTTAAGTCTGCTTTCGACTGTGTCCACCGGCCTGCCTTATGGAAACTACTAGAGGTTGAACATGTACCTCGAAAAGTCATCACACTCCTCCAAACTGCATACAACGGTTTAACCAGCCAGGTGCGCATCCAGAATGATTTATCTGAGGAATTTACCATCCAAACTGGAGTCCGCCAAGGGGATGTAGCCTCCCCGTTGCTTTTCAACATCGTGGTCGACGCCATTATGAGGCAAGCATTCAGAAACAGACAGGGCATACAATATGACAAGGTTTTTTTTTTTTTAGGAGCATTAGCAACTAAGGCCATATTGCTCCGGGATATGCGGTGGTCATTCCCTGACCTTTCCGCATTCTCCGTATTTGGTGGTGACGGGCTCGAACCCCGGTCTAATCAAGAAGCGTGTGCTATGCACTGCTGCTCCTTCCCACCTGGCTACGGAGGCGCCAATATGACAAGGATCACTATGTGACTGACCTGATGTTTGCTGATGATAGTGCTATCCTTGCCGGTAACGACGCTGAAGCCACGGACATCCTCTACGACATTGCCCGCATTGCCCGGCCATACGGTTTGAAGATCAATGCTGGTAAGACAAAGGCCCTGACAACAGATGGGTCGCAAGCCACCATCTATCTCGAAGGCGTCCAGATCGAGCAAGTGCAGGACTTTAAATACCTTGGGTCGCTGGTCCAGGAGAAGAAAGTTGCATCCACCATAGAAATCCATAGCAGAATTGGACAGGCGGCCACTGCGTTCGCCTCGCTGTTATGTTATTTTGATTTTTAAGAGCATTAGCAACTAAGGCCATATTGCTCTGGGAATATGCGGTGGTCATTCCCTGACTTTTTCTGCATCCTCCGTATTTGGTGGTGACGGGCTCGAACCCCGGTCTAATCAAGAAGCGTGTGCTACGCACTGCTACTGCTGCTGCTCCTTCCCACCTGGCTACGGAGGCGCCGTTCGCCTCGCTCAAATGGTGTCTGTGGAAGAGGACCAACATTTCCACAAAGACTAAAATCCGACTCTTCCGGACTTTGATCCTGCCCATTCTTCTTTACGGATCGGAAACATGGATTTGTCTCAAGTTAGATTTGAACAAACTTGAGGTATTCCAAATGCGATGCCTGCGGCAGATCTTGGGCATCTCTCTTCGCGACCGCATCACTAATGATACCATCCGCGCCAGATGCCAACAGCAACCAACCATTGCCGACCAAATCCAGAAGCGAAGGCTCAGATGGTTTGGCCACGTATGTAGAATGGGCACGAACAGAATACCATCCACACTCCTTTGGAGACAACGACCCACCCAATGGAGCATCCAACGGACCGCGCCTAGGAAAACGTGGGCCAGGCAAGTGGAAGATGACTTGAAGAGCCGACGTCTCGACCTTAACCAGGCCAGGACTGAAGCCATGGATCGTAAGGTATGGAAGAACATCACAGAGCAAGTCCGAAACCCTGCGGCACCTACAGCAGCATACTGGTTGCGTGGCCAACCGCCTCCCCCAGCTGCCAGCTAAGGACCAAAGAAGAAGAAGAAGAAGCATCCACACTACCTGTCCAAATAAAGTGAGCTCTTAAGAAACATAAACAATCAATAGTAAGATAGTTTAAAATGGATCTAATTTTGGTAAATACAGTATTTGATTAGTGGCAGAAAACGCCCTTTTGGATTCTATTCTGGTACTATTGTACTGAGATAATCGTAGACGATCTCAGTCCATATTTTCTACTTTGAACTTTTTTAGCAAAAATAGTTAAAAGTATTTCATTAATTTCCGACTCAAGTTGATCTTTTAAAATCTCATTGGAGTCAGGCTTCTAATTTTGGAAAGAATTTGCAGATCCCTGATGTTCTGTTCCATGTTGGTCTTCCATGGTTGAATTATGTTCATCATTTTCTGAAGGAGAAAGATGTTTTATTAAGTTAAGCATAATTTTCACACTTTACTGAGTCTGGGAGAGAGCAAACAGTGGGGATAAGGAATAAAGAAGAGAGCAAAGAGTGCAGTTAAGGAATTCTTCACATATATAAATGCAAAGAACAGAAGGACAAATCAGATTGGACCCTTATGTAATGGACGTGGGATAGTATTAGATAACATAGCTGAAGTTGCAGATGAACTCAACAGTTACTTTGCATCGATATTTATATAAACACAACCCATTGTGTCAATGAGATATTATGGAAGTGAAGTTGAAAAAAAATGTAATTAATGATGTTAAAATGTCAAATTGTTATTTAATGAGAACTTTCGCACCTAAAGGCAAGTAAGGCTCCTGTGGTTGATGGCATATACCCTATAATCTTAAAGGAGGTGGCAAGTGAGTGCATTGAACCATTAAGGCTAGTTATGAGAGCATCACTGGACTCGGGAGAGATTCTGTTGGATTGGTGTAAATTGGAACATAAAGGCGGTTCTAGGAGTGCAACGGGAAATTACCGACCGGCCAATCTAACTTCAGTAGTAGTGAAAATCATGGAGTCAATGATCAAGTGTGGAATTCAGGATCATTTAGATTGAAATGGAATTCTGTAGGATACACAGTATGGTTTTGTAAAGGGAAAATCATCTTTAACAAATCTGGTTAGCCATTTGACAGGTCACCCGTGAGCTGGATTTGGGGAATAATTTTGACGTTGTTTATTTGGATTTCAGCAAAGCATTTGACTCAGTCCCACAAGAGTGGTTACTTTATAAGTTGGAGCAGGCTGGAATCATAGGGAAAATCCTTAGATGGATAGCACGATGGCTTGAGGGCACCAGGCAGAGGGTTGTGATAAATGGTTATTCCTCAGATTGGGTTAATGTAAGAAGTAGGGTTCCTCAAGGATCAGTATTGGGACCACTGGTGTTTTTAATTATTTTAAATGACATCTATGAAGGGATAGAGGGCATGAGGTCTAAACTTGCAGCTCATGTAAAGATCAGTAGAGTAGTTAATGATCGCCGCCAAGCAGAGCTTCTTCAGAGTGACCTATATAGACTTCTGGGATGGTCAGAAAAGTGGCAGCTATGCTTTAATTCAGCAAAATGCAAGGTCTTACACCTGGGGAACAGCAACCCCAAAATAACATACACTTGGTAGAGTTGAACTAAAGTCAGTAGTGGAGGAACGGGACTTGGGAGTTATGATACAGTCAAACATGAAGTTTTCCGAGAATTGTGGACAGGTTGAAATGTTGCATGGTGTCCTATCGATGATTTATCGAACATTTGCTAATAGAGATAACGATGTCATAATCACATAAAGGTGATTTTATAACCTTTATGTGATTAAATTATAAACAATTATTTTTTTAAATTAGTACCGAAAAACCTGTATTATTTATATCAATACCGGAAAAAAATTACCAGGATCCCGGTATTGTAAGCCCTAATTGGGTGTCCTCCAAAAATGTGAGCTTTAATAGTTTTGTAGAATGTTGAGGTTGGGCAGCCTTTACCAAAAGATTGCCAGACTAGAGTTGCCTTACTGATTTAGGTAAACCTGCAGCAGTCTCAATATATTTCTGCACAAGGAAGGGAGATAATTTATTCAGAGGCTGGTCTAATAAACAATGCAAGATGAAGAAAGCTGGTATCTCCTCTTGAGGGGTTGTTTTCAATCTCTTTAGTTGAGAAAAGTAATTTTCAGTGTCATGTGTCTCTAGTCTTGAGCTCGATGGCTTTGAAGGTGGAAACATTTTATTATCCATCTTTGCTCCTTTCAGCCCTGGGAGAGTGGATTTCTTCTCCCAGGTTACCGGCACAACTGAGGGAGGCAGGAGCAGTGCCACTAAAGTGATCAAGAAGTATACGAGCTAGTGTTAGTTTAAAGGAAAAAAAAAGGTGGTGTTGCTTTCTGAAACTTGCTTACAATTTATAAGATTGTAAACTTACAATCTTTTCAAACTGAAGAAGAAATGTGGCTTGGAGTAAATGCTTTATCACTATAATGCTTGGCACCTGGGGGCCTCTACATCACAAGCCATCCAGACTGCTAATCCTAGATACTACAATATTATAAAGATAATTTATACTCTTAAAAATATTACGTCTAGTTGCATTTAGTCTTTCTTAAGTGATATCTATTGGATAAAGTGGGGGCTGATATTTTGATAGTACAGCATAGTTGTATATGTAACAGAAATAAACATGCAATATGCAAAGGTATTCTGATAACATTAATAATGCAGTATTATAGTGCATGAAATGCATTAGAATTATTAATGAAAACTTACTTGATTATCATGACAAGGTCCTTGACAATATTCAGTTAATGTTTCCAATGTTTGGTTTACTAAAGCCACATTGTTTTCATTAATGTACAGTCCTAACAAGCCCAATCCTCCAGTTGTGCTACCACAGATACAGTCAAGAAACATTAATGTTTCGGATACCAAATTGTAATTATTTTTATTGTTCTGGTTTCTCAGAAAATTCTGAAAAGGAAAAATAAGATTAAATATCTCATAGTTTTTAATATAATAAGAGAAAATGTAATTTGAACAAATACTAAAGCAAAGAAACCCCTGTAGTACTTCGAAAGTTATTAAAATTAAGGTTATTCTCATTTTCAAAAGTTAGATGTAGATGTTAGGCAAATTCTCCAAATGTGAGAGAGTAAAAATTATTGTTTTATCAAAATTTGATGGTGTTTTCCACCTTTAAAGAACACTAAGCTTCTAAGTTTTAACAGAGCTTAACAGGCTATATAAAAATATAGCTTGTTAAGGCTATATTTTTATATAGCCTGTATATACATGGCCAGCCACAAAATTCGTGGGCCCTGTTCAAGAATTACTTGAGGGATCCTGAGGTTCTGTGCAAAACTTATATGGGGTATTTTTGTAATAGTGATTTTTAAATAATTTTTTTTTTTTCAAATTTTACAGTAACTAAGAAATAATTAAATTTAAAAATAATTAATTTAATTTATACACTATTAAGGTAAAAATAAAATATTTTTATATTATATAAATTATTAAGCCTGTTTCCATTATTATAAAGATATTTATATCATGGTAAATTTTTTGCATAAAAATTTATCTTTATTATAAATATTAATTTCTTAAAAATTATCAGTGTACCTACACAGCATAAGAACAATCGATTGTGGTAAGGAACAGAAAAAGTATTTTAAAATATTACACATTTTAGTATTTATAATAGCACTTTAGTAAATGATACAATACAATACAATAATAATGACTTGTTAATATTTTAATATTTTAGAAAACACAGGGCCGCTGCAACTCTATGTGCTATCAGTAAGCGAAATCAAATTTGCCACCCCAAAATATTTGGATTAAAAAATAAAATATGGCATAAATAATTATTATTAATTTATTGAAAAAGAAAAGAATTACAACATATTTCACATATGTTGTAATTCAACATATGTAAATAAAATATTTTTATATTATATAAATTATTAAGCCTGTTTCCATTATTATAAAGATATTTATATCATGGTAAATTTTTTGCATAAAAATTTATCTTTATTATAAATATTAATTTCTTAAAAATTATCAGTGTACCTACACAGCATAAGAACAATCGATTGTGGTAAGGAACAGAAAAAGTATTTTAAAATATTACACATTTTAGTATTTATAATAGCACTTTAGTAAATGATACAATACAATACAATAATAATGACTTGTTAATATTTTAATATTTTAGAAAACACAGGGCCGCTGCAACTCTATGTGCTATCAGTAAGCGAAATCAAATTTGCCACCCCAAAATATTAGGATTAAAAAATAAAATATGGCATAAATAATTATTATTAATTTATTGAAAAAGAAAAGAATTACAACATATTTCACATATGATATTATGACTTGATATTATGAAATCACAAACAAAAATAACAAAATCATTCTGAAAATCTGGAAATAAACTTTAAATTCTAAATCACAGTAAAAGAGTGCACTTTTTCCCCATGGGAAAATTTTTTCCCATTTTAGTTTCTTCATCATGTTTTAACCATATGGATTTGGAGGTAAGTTTTGTGATATTTATAAACAATGCTAAAAAATTGAAATCGTATAGAGAATCGAAGCTATAAGCATATGCTAACAAATAAGTTTCACATTGTTCTGTTTTTCATTATAAAAATTACTTACCTTGAAAAAAAAATTGAAATATATAGCATAAAAAAAAAATTGCAACTGCAAAATATAAATATAAAATGCAGATCCAGATAATGTTGTTGTTATTTGGTTTTTAGGAGCATTAGCAACTAAGGCCATATTGCTCTGGCCAGATAATAAGCAAATTAATGTTAGTCTGCAATTTCATGTACTATATTTATTTCAAATTAATTATTTGCCTGCTGTGTTGAATACTGGTAAATGTTAACCAGATGACAAGCATGACTTCTGGGTATGTGGGACAGGCAGTTGGATAAGTTTTACCAATACCACTAAGTTGCAGAATGGTAATCCCTTTGACTCTTAATTCATGCTTTGCAGCAGCACTAATTGCCTCAATTGCCTGAAGGCCAGAGGTGCAGACAATGAGTTCCCAGTTAAGTCTCTTGTAATCCGTTTGTTATATAGAAATTTTCTTCTTTCTACGGAAACTATTTTAAATGTTTGAAACTATTTCAAACGAAATATACACTTTGCAGATGAACCATGCACTCTACTTCTAGCAATATTCAAGCCAACTCATGCAATGATGATAATGTGGGTAACTAGACAATTATATGGTGGTAGGCTCGTTGATAGAAAATGTGGAAAAGACACGGATGATATATTTAGTACATTTGAATGTGGGGCCTTGTTCAAAAGAACAAGGCATGGTGCCCTGTTCGATAGAACCAGTTGAACATGCTTGTGGTAGGCACAGAAAAAATATATAGCAGAACCTTATAAATCTGGCAACACTGGGATGATGTACTGTTCTGAGCAATATCAATGAAATCTATCAGGTAACAGATAAAAAAATATTCAAAATATAAATAAAAGATAACCAAACTATTTCGCAACAGCTGTGTGAGAATTGGGACTTTTATAGCCAATAAAGAGTGCCCTATTAGTTAACCAGCAGCATTACAGCCACTGCTGGTAAACAAGCAGGACATTCTTTAGTTCTTGAGATTTCTAAGGCTTTTGATTTTGTTTGGCATAAAGGTCTTCAAAACAAATTTCCATCTTACGGATTGCTGACTGTTTTTTGCAATTTGGTATCTTGTTTTCTCTCTGACTGCCCTTTGTGGGTGATAGTAGATGGCACTATCTTCTAACTTCTCCACTAATGCTGGTGCTTCTCAAGGTTTAGTCTTTTTCCCACTCTTTTCCTCTTGTATATAATGACCCTCTCCTGCTGACTAGAAATCATAACCACAGTTTTGCTCAGGACAACACATTGTATTCCAGCTTACAATTTGAGAAACCTTGCCCTGAAACTACATAAACAGTTTCAACTTTTCAATCCACCACCAATTCCTTAAATGCTGATTTCCAGGTAATTCTCCAATTAATAGTTAATTTCAATTCTTCTACAATTCAGCCCTATCTTATACCTTGCAAAAAGGAGTCAACTGTATCTATACTTATCTTCAGTGACATTCAGATTTCTAGACATCACATACCTTTATTGAAATTACTCTAACTTCTCTAGGACAGAACCGCCGCAAGTGGGTAGGCGAGGTAAGCATCACTTACGGGCGACAGTTCAAGAGGGCGCTGAAATTTTTTTGATATTGTTTTCTGATCGGTTAATGCTTATCAGTATTCAGGGCGGCAAATTTTATTTTCCTTACTGGTGGCACATAGGAATGCAGCGCTACTGTTCTAGGAATAAGCACATCACAAATATTGTGTACTCTGCACCTAAAAAATTGGATTTTCTCTTTCTGGTCCCAGTGTTACTTTTTTCTAACTACTTATTCTGCAGATATCTAAAATCCATCCTACTATGAATATTGTTTCCATATCTGTGGTGGTACTCCCAAAAGCTCTCTCAGCCTTCTAGACTCCATCCAAAAGAGGACAGTCAGGTTAGTTAAGACCAATCTCTTATAAAACCTCTCTGCCCTTTTTCTCATAGATATTCTCTTTCTTCTGCATTGGCTTGTGTAATTTCCCTCCCTCCTCTTTCTCTCTCTCTTCCAAACCAGTCTGAACATGTGCCACAAACGATCAACATCCAAACTGTCTAACTTCAAACTCACAGACCCAACTTTTCTTCATCCTCGTTTATCCCTTTAACTTCTCTTCCATGGAAGAACCTTCCTTCGCAATTTTCCTGAAAATTAAAATCTACAGAGATTCATGTTTAATGTCTACAAAGTAGTATCTTCTGTCTTTCCTCTCAACCTTCACAAACTACATATGGTACGTATTACAGATTCTAATACCTTTTTGTTTGGGGTTTGCATAAAAAATAACCACTGTTATAATGGCAATTGTTAATGATATTATAACAACAGAATATGTTGAAGTAGTTTTACTAAGTAGCATATTTTTTGATATCAATAAACTCATGCTATGACATGCTTGTGTAGTTTGTTTGTGACGAAACTCCATAATATATATTTCTCACTGGTTTCCCCAAATATGTGTCATATAGATCATTCAAAACTGCATGTTATATAAATTTTACAGTGAGAAAAATAATACTTAGCAACTTTCAGGGGCTGCTGGTTCAGTATGCATATGAAGGTTTCTTAAGGTGAGTGATATATTATAATTGCAAAATTCACAATCAAGAAATATACAGTGAAGTTGCTTGAAATGATTTCTGATATCATACTCTACTATCCAATTATAGCATGAGTTTGAATATAATTTACAATAGCCAAACGGATACCACCCAATAAATAATTTTATACTTAATTCTTTTATTTTAAATTTTTAAAAATTAAACTATTTAATGGTCACTTTTTGAATGTGTATATACAAATGTATATTTGTGCCATTCTCAAGTTAAATTTCATCAAACAAGTTCCATCAATACTTCTTTAAATTAATATTATGTACATAGGTAATACAGCATTCTCAAAATGAGGACACTAATTATATTTCTATACTCAAAATACTTTCAAGTGCAACTGATTTTCTGATACTTCTGTAGCATATGAAGCAATTATAAAATGACATGTTAAGATGTAAAAAAGTTTAGTTACATTGTAAACTAACAATTACAAGTTGTTATTCAAATGAAGAATTTAAATCAATTAAATTATATCTCAAGAAATAAAAAGGGAAAAAAAAACCTTATTCATAATGGCAGCACACCTGTGATTGCTTGGACTATAGTTTATTTATGTGGGTATAATTATATAGGTTTTAAAATGCTTTACAAATGGGATCTCAATATACACTGAGTTGGTGTTACATTAGCAACATCTACCCAATATCTTATGGGGCCACTTTTGTCCATAATACAGCCTATACACGTCTGAACATAGATTCCACAAGGTGGTGCTTGTTTGTTTGTTATTTGGTTTTTAGGGGCATTAGCAACTAAGGCCATATTGCTCCGGGATATGTGGTCATTCCCTGACCTTTCCATATTTGGTGGTGACGGGCTTGAACCCCAGTCTAATCAAGAAGCGTGTACTATGCACTGCTGCTCCTTCCCACCTGGCACATTGCATTGCACCACAAGGTGGTGCAATGCAATGCAATGCCTGTGGTATTGCATTGCACAATGTGTCCAGTAACGCCTGCACATTGTCAGGTGGATGGTCATAGCATCAAATGGCCTTTTCTAGCTGATCCCAAACATGCTCAGTTTAGTTGAAATAGGGTGAACTGAACAGCCATGGCTGGAGGACAGAGAATTTATTGTCCTGAAACCAGTTGGTAACTTGCTGAGCCTTGTGACACAGTGCATTGTCTTGTTGATAGACATTTGAGTTATCCGGATACAGTGTCATCATGAAAGGGTGTTGGATGGCGATTTCCACATATCGGTGGTCCGTTGATGTGAAGGTGTTGTTGCTGATGTGAAGGTGCAAGGCGAGCTTCTTGTGTCTTCTTGCAGAAAGCATGACTGTTGACTGCCATAGCCTATGTGAGCTAATGTCTGGCACAGAGTTCATGTGGATATTGGTCTTGCTATTTCTACACTATACTGAGCAGTTAGCCAGACTGCTGTGTTATGAGATGAGATACGCAATGTTCACCATGAACACTGACCACACAGGGTTGTGGCATGTGTGACCTTTGGCTAGTTGTTCAACCACTTCTGAGCTAATCATGGTAGGTTCATGACACCACTTAACCATACTGGCTGATGTTAAGATACTGGAACTTGCACCCCTTGCCCCCACAATCATTCCACGTTAAAAGTAAGAAAGATATTGATGCCGACCCATTCTTCCTGCCAGTCGCTCGAAAACTGACTGCCGTGTGTGTGTGTGTATGTGTGTGTGTGAACTATAACCTTATAACAGCTGTACCCAACTTTTGTGCCTTCACCAGCAGCATAGCCCATTCCTACACAAGGGGGTGCCGATAATGCAAAGCTGACTCTGTAAATAGTTTAGATTGCATCATCTTATACTTAGTGGTGCAACTAATGACCTATGAATTTATTTTGCCCATTACCTTGATAAAAGATAGATCATCACCCAATGCAAAATCTCCATTTTGTTTAATAGAGGCTTCAAGTGATGAGAACGACTTCAGTGACTGCATTATGTTAGTTCAATGCTTCGCATATAAATCATGAGATCTAGAAACTTTTTGACAAATTTACTGTTAGTATTTTTTTAGCTATCCCAAAAACAAAAGGTATCAAATCCCATAGCACTTTAATATAGTGTGCATGGGTTGAAGGTTGAGAACACCAACCGTGTAGTACCACACCAAGGGTAGTGGAGAACGAAAAAGCCCTGGTGATAATTATGTAGTCAGATATGAAGTTCGCTGAACAACAGGTTGCTAGGACAGCTCATTGGGGGGGGAGGGGTCTTTCAATGATATACAGGATTTTTATCAGCACAGACAATTAGGCAATTATTATACCATTGCATAAAGCAATGGTTAGGAGTTAGAATTTTGAGTATTGCATGCAGAAGCGGAAGCCTGAATTTAAGAAGAATGTAGAATTATTGGAACAGGAGCAGAGAAGGGCAACAAGATTAGTGAACCAAAAGAAAAAATTTTAAAAAAAATCTGCAAATTGTAGAATCTGCAAACTAGGCACCTACAAGGAGATCTGACTGAGGTGTAGGCATTGAATAGATGAGTAAACCACATGCCACAGCATCCTTTCTGTTCCTCGAACAACATACACAAGGGAACATAAATTGAAAAAGTGGTTATGAAACAGATATGCAGAAATTTGCTTTCGGCTGGCAGGTAGTTATTGTTGGAACAGACTTCATCTGGCATTGTGAAATGGGTAGTTTGATTTTTTTTTTTGGATGATGCAGTATAAGCTTGCTTTCTTGTATCACTGCCCCTACTACATTTAGATGGGAATGCAAAATAAGGACTTAGGCCATATTATGCCATTATGTATTGTCTGTAGAAGTGTGTCTGTGTCTGTCTGTGTGTTCACATTCTGATCTGCATATTGTGCAGGTTGAAATACACTGAATGACTCAAAGGCAGGCTCTATTTCCTCTCTCTGAGATCAGCTAACTACAGCTTTGACTGGAGAGGACTTTTAAATTCCTCCAATCATGGATGGGAAACAAATTGAGACCTTGCTAAATGAGTGACAAGTAGTGAAACCACTATGCTATTATGGAGAGCAGGATGTAACAGATGTGGAAGTATGGATGGACAGAAGTTGCAACTAACAGCTCTGGCAAGAAACCAGAAGGCTTGACTTGTGGTTTCTGGCAAGGATTCACGTGAACAAAAGGTGAGTTTTGAAATTTTTGATATAATAGAGATATAGAAAGCATATACTTAGTTCCCTGACATAACCTGGCCTTGGTAATGCCTTGAAGTGCGTTGCTCAGAACATATATGATCAGAATGTAAATTAATATAAAATACTGTAATAATTGAAAGTAAAATAAATAAATAAATACATTTTTGTCTAGTAATAGTCATATAGTGCAAGAAGCCACAGGCTTATGTTGCACTGGCAAAAAAAAAAAAAAAAAATCCCAACTAAGTAGATAAGAAAACACAAATCATATACTTCCCTACTCACACAGGTAAGTATCCAATTGACCTTTGAATTTATTCAAATTGTCAGCCTTGACTACCTGTGAAGGCAACTTGTTCCAGCCTATCAACAACTCACTGGTTAAAAGAAAACTTCCTACAATCTAATCTAAACCTCAAGCCCTGTAATTTGAATTTATGACCTAGTTCTAGAATTCTTTAGAACAGTGAAAAATCTGCCGTCATTAATTTTACTAATCCCTCTCAGAGCCTTATAAACCTCAATCAGGGCACCTCTGAGGTGTCTGGTTGCCAAGTCTGTAGCTCACATAATCGGAGTCTTTCCTCATACAGTTGTCCTGCTGATCAAGCTCTATTACATATTTTTAACTTGGTGCTCTCTAACCACTGCTTCCTATACCAATGGAAGGGATAACTAGTCAAGCCAAGTACACAAATTCAAACTCCATCACATGTGAAACACTACAGACCAATCTCAAACTCATCCTGCCTGTTGAAGCTGCTAGAAAAAGTACTGCTTCTGATCCTCACCAAGCAGATCCTACCAAAAACCCCATACAAATTCACTATGTACTTTCACACAGATCAACTGTGACCAATCTTCTAGAAACTACCAATAGAATCATCACAGCCTTTGAGAATAGAGAAGAACTAGCAGCCACCTACGCAGAAATCGAATCTGCATTCGATGCTGTGAACATCCCATCTGCCCTAAAGCTACTAGAGAACCACTATAAAATAGGTGGTGACATCTTAGCTTTCCTGACATCTCTGCTGCATAACCGCATAATGAAACTGTCTGCAGATAAATCCTAATACTGTAAAGTAATCTCGGTTGGAGTCCCGCAAGGGGCAGTACTATCCGGTCTTCTCTTCTCTTCACTTCCCTCATTGCTCCACTGGTAATTTGAGAGATAAATACCCTAATATATGCCAACGATTTAAAAGTACTCACGCCAATTAAGGAAAACCAAGATCCTCACAAATCTCAGAAGAGCTAACATCCACTCTCTCTCTCAGCAATGGCTACCTATCTCAAGCAATTTAGTCTATGCGTCAATCAATCCAGAGAAATCAGAAGCCAGAGTTTTCTCGCTAAAACTAATCCCAATAAAAATCTATCCAGTTCTATCCCACTTGTTCAAAATTACACTGACCTAGGGATCAGATTCGACCCAAAGCTTCTGTTCAGCCAACATGTAGACATGCTTCTTGCAAAAGCCACTAGACTAGATGGTTATGGAAGCAGCATCTTCAACATGTGACAGACACATCCACCATTGTCAGATACATTTCAACAACTGTTTACCCCCCACTTCTCTATGTTGCAGAGATCTGGACACTCGCATCTCCCTTTACCACCAAACCAGTGTTCTCGTCTGAGTACTGGCTTCTGAAATGGGCTTGCGACAAGCTCAGCCTACCTCCCCAGCTCTGAATCACTGCTATGGCTAAAACACTCAATTGCCAAGGCTCACGTGGCTCATTGATGAAAGAATTGTTATCACAGTTAAACACATGACGGGTCTCATCTCCTCTTCCTCCTTCTGGGATAACTGTGCATGGAGGATCCCAGTGGCAACATCTGCAAGCATATCCACAGCTATTCCCTCTTAAAACGTGCCTTCACCTGTTGTACTGGTTCCTTCCTCAGCAGATGTTATCACACGTCCAAGATCTAGATGTTGATTTTAACAAGTTTAGTCAGGACTGACATTATAGAAAAAGAATACTCTGTAGTGGGTGGCCTTGGCCAACTACTACTACTACGGAGTATTCTTTGATAATTATATGTATATAATTATGCTATTCGATGTACAGTATATCTTATATTATGTATTTTGTGACTAATATTCTGTACGCTCACTTAATGTTTAGTATACCCAATTCATTTCTCTATCTTTCTAATATTTTATTTAACTTATTCATTATTATTGTACTCTTTTATTTTTTTGGTTTATTCAGGGAACTTTGTCTTTTACATTATATTGTTAACCCCTGGCCACTGTGCCGTGATGGGCAGTTGCAACTGCACTACTGTGTACATCGGCACCTCTGTAGCCAGGTAAGCAGGAGCAGCAGTGCGTAGCACACGCTTCTTGATTAGACCGAGGTTCGAGCCCGTGACCACCAAATACGGAGGATGTGGAAAGGTCAGGGAATGACCACCGCATATCCCCGGAGCAATATGGCCTTAGTTGCTAATGCTCCTAAAAACCAAATAACAAACAAACAACAACAAACAAACAACTATGTACATCACTATCTCGTTGTTGCAATAAAGCTCTCTCTCTCTCTCTCTCGCCATGCAAGTTGCATGTCTTTGGACCCTTTCAAGAAGCTCGATGTCTTTTTTCAGATGAGGTCTCTGTACTTGAACACAGTATTCCAAATGTGGTCTTACAATCGCCTTATACAATGGGATTATGACCTCCTTATCTCTACAGGATAGAGTTTGATAAATCATCAATAGGACACCAGGGGCTTTCCTGGCTGACTGTTTACATTGTTCAGAAAACTTCATATTCACCTGTATTATAACTCACAGATCCCTTTCCTCCTCTACTGTTTTAATTCAGCCCCACCAAGTGTATAATTTATTTGTAGGTTGCTATTCCTCAAGTGTAAGACCTTGCATTTAGCAGCATCTGCTAAATGACCATCATTGAAGTGTGTTCAAGTCATCCCGAAGGAGTGCTGCTTGGCACCATTTATTCTCAATATGAATAAGGCTAGAAAAATTTACATATTCATTATGACTGCAAACATACTGAATTAATTATTAAAGGCCAGGTTTTCAGTGCCACAGTTTACAATGAACCATGCATTTTCCATGGAAGCATAGGGGCTCGAACTCACAACCTCCTTACTTTTTGAAAAAAAGTTTCTCTTGAAAAATAATAATCAAGTCGATCTTTAACAGTTATGGAGCACAGGTAAACTGAAATGCAGAATGGTGAAAATCTAAGCAATTTTCCTGGAGTAGAGCAAAATATGTCTAACTTCTTTAATTCTGTTTTTATTATGCTTCAATTGCATATATGGACGTGCGTGCACACACACACACACACACACACACACACACACACACACACACACACACACACACACACACACACACACACACACACACACACACACACTCTTACTGTAATAAGGACTTCAATTCAGTCACTGGAGAAGTGATACCACAAAGCATCTAAGAATTATCTGTATTCCTTCTAGAAATTAACGACAGGTTTATATATATATTTTTTTGTCCTCGCCTTTTCCCATTATTATATGAGGTCAGCGTTTTTATTGTTTTTTTTGGCATACAATTTTTACGGCCAGATGCCCTTCCTGATGCCAACCCTCACCCTTTATCAGGGCTGGGGATATGCGGTGGTCATTCCCTGACCTTCCGCATCCTCCATATTTGGTGGTCACGGGCTTGAACTCTGGTCTAATCAAGAAGCATGTGCTACGCACTATTGCTCCTGTCCACCTGGCTATGGAGGCGCCAAAGACAGGTTTATATGTCTCTATCAATATCCATTGCTTGCTGAGTATTATCAGAATCTATAGATTTACATGTAGAAATTAGAGAGAGATCCTATCATTCTTGGGGGGAACTCACCGAACTGAATAAATTGATGAATCTGTTAGTAAAGACAAAATATCAGAGGACAGAACTTACAGAAAAAAAAAAAAAAAAACTATGGCTTTTTGGTGTATATGACATGGGTCAGAAAGTAGGTATGTGCATGTCATCAAGAAGAGGGATGCTACAACTCTTTTGCCTATCATTTTGAAAATCATTGCTCAAGAATTCACATTTGTCTCTGATTAATGGTGAGCTGTGGAACATAAGAATTGCCTGTTGAAAACTATTGCACCTAACAGTACACCATTCAGCAAGCTATATGAATCCTGCAACAGGCATGTACACAAATATTGCAGCCATTTTTGGAAATGTTTGAAATCTCATTTCAAATAATAAATGGCACCACTGCTGAAATGGTTTCAGGCCACATGCATAAATTTCCATGGAGGGAATGATATAGCCACAATTTTCAAGGCTCATTCTTGAATATCCTTAGCCATACTGGGTTGTGAAACACAGTTTGATTGGAAGATTATGAATTTTTGTTTGGCTTTTGAATGTATTTCTTCCATAAATTTTAATTTTTTGTGCATTTTGAATTGGTATCTTAACTTTATAATTAAAACACATAATTGTGTGTTTTAACACTAGCCCATCAACTGCCCAACATGACACGGGACCTTACTATAAAACAGTTTATTTGCCTTAAGGTTCATTTTCAGTTCTTTGAAATGAAATGTCTGTTTCCATGTGTTGACATAGTTGTTCCAAGTTCTCCCTTTGTAAGGGCAGAGAGGAAGTAATTGCTTGTTACAGAAATTAACTGAATATATTGCAAAAAGTAGCTTATTTGCATTCCGCACCCCCACAGAGGACAAATGTTCACTTTTTGTGTGTGTGTGTGCAATTGCTGAGATCAATATTGATATATTGCCTCAATGAGAAACGTAAATCAGTACAGAGAAAAAAAAAAAAAAAAAAAACGGAATATCTACAGTAATTACTCTGGTACAAGTCTTGCATTATTAGACTAATAATAATTTAGGGCAGAAAGCCTAAACTATATAAAATTAAAACTATGACATACATTAGTTAGTGCATTTCCATCATTACTACATAGTAATTTTTTTTTAGAAAAACTGAAATTTGTACACTGACATCATTATTGTAATATCTCATACTCGTATATTGTGAAATCCTAAAGGAGTTGCCTTCCTTATACTTCAAATAAGTAACACTTCCCCATTAGAGAAGAGTAATAAGTAACAGAATACAATAAGAATAAAATAAGTAATAGTAGTCTTTTCTTCTCTAATGCAGAAGTTTTACTTATTCAAAGTATAAGGAGGGCAACTCACTGTGTAGGATTCCACAATATGAGATGTACAATAATGATGCAAATGTACAAAATTCAGTTTATCTAAAAAAAAATTAACTATGTAGTAATGATGCAAATGCACTAATGGATGTCATAGTCTTGTTTTTTTAATAAAAATAGCTTTTTTCATAAAAATTGTTTTTAATTGTTTTTTCTTTTAAATAATAATTTGATTGCTAATTGGCAGAATACTGAACAAGGAAATATAGTAGTTCCACAGTCCACATTTGGAAACCACTGCATTAACTGTTTCTCACTCCATGAGGTATTTTTCATTTTTTTTTTTCATTTTATGAGGTATGGAGTTTGTTATACTCCAGGACAACCGCATGGTCAGAGGAGTTCATAAGATAGAGAGAATACAAGAAACAGCACCATATTTAGCAGCCAAAGGCTTGAACTCTGGTAACTCAAAGAACGTATACGTATTAGCATTAGTACAGGCATATGATGCAAACATCAAACAAAAAAAAAAAAAAAAAAACCCTCCTGTTTCACACATCCAAGTTTATCCAGTTCTTCCTTGAATTTATTTAAGCTATTAACTTCCACAATGACAGATGGAAGTTTGTTCTAGCAATCAAGCACCTGCTGGCTAAGGGCAAAATTCTTCAACTGTCTTTTTTCAATTTGAATTTATGCCCCCTCAGGCGTGTAATCTGAGCAGGAGAAAGAATCCCATAAACACTGAGCCTGCTCAAACTATTCAAGTTTTTATACACACTCACACACTAGCAAGGCTTTTGTGGATTTATTGGATGATTGTTTTCTACATCAGCATGTTCGGGAGGCAACTAGAGGGAGTAATACTCTTGATTTGATTATCAGTAGTGATTCTTCATGCATTAAGAATCTGCAGATAGAGGAACCACTAGGTGGCAGTGATCACAGTGTGCTGAAGTGGGATTTACTCAAAGAGGTAACTACCATCAGGGGTGAAGGGAAGGATTATTGCTTTCGTAAAGGCGACTACGATGGTCTGATACAGTATTTAAATTCTATACAGTTGGACAAACTGATGATGTTACCAACAGCAAACTCAAAATGGGAAGCATTCAAAGAACTTATCTTGGAAGCTACTAGGCTTTACATACCAACTAAGAAATATTGTTCAAGGTTTAGGCCTAAATGGATGTCAGATGAACTAATGAGACAGATGGCAGAGAAGAAAAATGCATGGGATACATATAAATTAATGTGACACAGAAGCCTATGATAGATATAAGTTGATCTGTAACCAAGTTACAAAGGAGATTAGGCAGGCGAAGGCAAATTATGAGAAATCTTTGGCAAAGGATGCAAAGAAAAACAGCAAAGGGTTCTTTACTTATATAAACTCTAGAAGGAAGGGGATGAATCAGATTGGTCCACTTGATATCAATTGTTCAACTGTTGATGATCCTGCTCACGTAGCAAACAAACTAAATGAATATTTTGCATCGACATTTACACATGAGGAGTTATTCAGTGATGGGAATGCCAGAGGTGTATTCAACTCTGGCAGTAAGCTAGATAATCTTGTAATAACTGAGAGTAAAGTGGAGGAGAAATTGTTCAAGAAAAACAAAAGAAAGGCACCTGGGGTGGATGGAATCTATCCAGTTATATTAAAGGAGGCAGCAAAGCAAGTAAGCAAACCCTTAGCCATAATTATGTGAGCTTCCTTGGACTCAGGGGAAGTACCCATAGACTGGAGATGTGCAAATGTAACCCCAATTCACAAAGGAGGATCAAAGGCTGACACAAGTAATTATAGACCTGTGAGTTTAACTTCTGTTCCAGAAAAATTAATGGAGGCACTGGTTAAAGAAGCACTGCAGGATCATCTAGACAAGACTTCAGTTATAGCTTGGACACAGCATGGTTTTGTTAAGGGGAAGTCTGGCCTGAACAATTTGATTGGATATTATGATGCAGTCACAAAAGAACTGGATGCAGGGAATAACTTCGATATTATATACTTGGATTTTAGAAAGGCTTTTGATACTGTTGCACATGGAAGACTGCTACAAAAATTGGAGCAGTGTGGCCTTGGAGGCAAATTGCTGCTATGGATAAAGGGGTGGTTGAGGGGAAGAAGACAGAGTGGTAATCAATGGACACTGCTTATTGTGGACTAATGTTATTAGTGGAGTCCCTCAGGGTTCAGTGTTGGGTCCATTATTGTTTTCTGTATTTATAAATGATATTGATGATGGTATATCAAGCTTAATGTCTAAGTTTGCAGACGATACAAAGATTGGCAGGATTGTTAAGGACACTACTGACGCTATGCTGCTGCAACAAGATCTGGAAACGTTGAGCAGATGGGCTGAGAGGTGGCAAATGAAGTTTAACATTGACAAATGTAAAGTACTACATATGGGAAACAGCAACGTATCAACTCTGTGGTATTACACTGACAGTGGTAGAGAATGAAAAGGACCTGGGGGTAATTGTGCAGGCAGATATGAAGTTCTCTGAGCATAATTATGTGAGCTTATGTGAAGTTCTCTGAGCATAATTATGTGAGATAAGACACCATGAGCTACTCTTGCAGCCCGTCTTGCAGACGGGCTGCAAGAGTAGCTCATGGTGTCTTATCAATGATATAAAGGGATTTTTCAAGCAGGGATAAGGAGGTGATTATTCCCTTGTATAAGGCAATGGTCAGGCCACACCTTGAGTACTGTATACAGGTCTGGAGGCTTCATTTCAAGAAGGATGTAGAGCTGCTGGAAAGAGTACAGTGAATGGAACAAAGGGTTGCTCTTACGAAGAAAGAGCAAAGTTTTGCAAATTACAGTGTCTGGAAACTAGGCACTGGCGAGGTGATCTGATAGAGGTGTATAAAGCCTTGAATGGTTTGAGCATGCTCAATGCTGATGGGATTCTGCCTTTTGCTCAGAATAATCACCTGAGAGGGCATAAATTCAAATTGAGGAAAGACAGATGTAGGATAGATGTGTGGAAATTTGCCTTTTGCCAGCGGGTAGTTGGTTGGTGGAACAGACTTCCATCTCTTGTTGTGGAAGTTGATAGCCTAAATAAATTTAAGGCTCAGCTGGACAGGTATTTCAAAGAAACGGAGGGGTGAAGTGAAAAGTGAAAAGCATAAGCTTGCTTTCTTGCATCATATGCCTCTACTAATGCTAATGATAATGCTAAATACACCTCATCAGATCACTTCGCAGGTGATCTGATTGAGGTGTATGCACTCCCATGTTTGATCAAGTGGCTAAGGCAGTAGTATTTTGCCAATCGCCATTTATCAAGTACAACACACTGAAAGGACAGATTTCATGTGATACCTGGTTACTGGGCAATGTGACACTACACCCCTCTCACTAGTGGACAAACCCACCACCTTGCAGGTATATAGGTACACTGCATCCACATAGACGGTAATTCAATGTCAGTATGGATAAATGTCATAAGTTAACCAACTTTGAAAGAGGAATGATAGTGTGTGACCAACATATGGGTCATTCTACCATGGAGGCGATACAGAAATTGCACTATCCCCATTCGACAGTATCCAGAGTGTATCAGGAATAAGCCATTTCCAGAATTACATCTCATAGTGGGCAGTGCTGTGGGCTGAGAAAGGGTACACGTTGGGACCTCTGGTACGTCTAGATGCATCTCTGAGCAGGTTATGTGTCCATCCTTGCAGACCATTTGCATCCCTTCATGGTCATTGTGCACCCACAGGGCAATCAACTCTTCCAACAGGACAGTGCGCCTCCCCATAGAGCCATGATGACCAGAATATGGTTCTAAGAGCATTCCACCATGGAATGGCCTCTCCGTTCACCAGACATGTATCCTGTGGAGCATCTTTGGGATACAGTGGAAAAGTTCGTTCGAGATTTGGATCCTCCGCCCAGGAATGCAACAGAATTATAGAGAGCGGTGCAGCAAGCATAGATGGAAATACCAGTGGAATGCTTTCATGAAATTGTGGACTCAATGTCTTGCCATGTGACTGCCCTTATCTTGGTGAAAGGTGGGCCTAGGTAGGTATCACATGATTTCTGTCCACTCAGTGTATTCTGTATGCATAATTACATTAGCACATACATAATAGATATGCACAAAATTTTTCACGTAAATCTGTCCACTCTTTCTAGGTGGAGCATGAACAGTGTATGTATAGCCCAGTGAGTTTGATTTTGGTGGTGGATAAGATCAGAGTCTATGGTTAAGTTTATGATATACAATCATTTCAGTTGGAATGGTATTCTTAATGGGCCATAGCATGGGTTTGTGAAGGGGAAGCCTTTACTTATCAATCTGATTAATTATTATGACAAAATCATAAAAACAGTTGGATGCAAGAAACAACTTCAACATTATTTATCTTAATCTTCAGAGCTGTTGATACAGTTCCACAAATGAAAGTTACTGATAAGATTCTTCATTGAATCAGAGTCTGAATAAGACCGAGTAGTCAAACAGAGTTTCTTTGGGTCTAGCATAGCAAAAAAAGTTCCTCAGGGATTAAAGCACCACCAAAAAGAGGGGCTCCAGCACCACCAAAGAGGTGGTGCTGGAGCCCCTCTTTTTTCTAATCTTCCTTAATGATAATGACTAAAGAATACAGGAAAAGCTGTCGAAATCAATCTGTTAATGATCTGAAGGTAGGAAGGGTGGTTAACGACCAAAACCAGGCTATACTGTTTCAAAATAAGTTGAATCAGTTGCTAATAAAATTTGAAGGCAACTAAAGTTTATGCTTCCAAATGTAAGGTTGGATCAGAACAGAAATTCAGTAGAAGGATGTTATTGATTGTTCCTCTCTATAAGATAACAGTGAGAGAGCACTTGGAATACTGCACTTAGGTCTGAAAGCTGCTCCTAAAAAAAAAAGAAAAAGGCAGTGTCCAGAGAGGGTTCAAAGAGAAATGACTGAGTTGTGAGAGGCATATATAAAGAATGGTTTAGAATGTGTGGATTGTAAAGCTTGGCAAAAGCTACATATCTTAGGTTAGCTGAGTTGTATGAGGACCTGAACAGATAAGTAAAATGGAGGTAGTAGAGTTTGGAATCAAGGTGCATGAATAAAAAAAAAAATCTTAAAATATTAGGGAGTAATAAAATGCTGGTTCTCATGAAGTTTACTTTTCGGCAGCAAGTTTTAGGTAATTGAAATACAAGGTAGGTATCAAAAAGTTTGATACAAGGCAGGTTTCCTTGTGCAACAAAGACAATGCTCTCACATTTTGATGTGTTGGAATATAGTTTACCACTTTTATTCCTTTGGAATCAAAAAACAATTCCACCATCACCATTGCAGGTGATAAAACCATTTTTGCTTCTTTGGAGGTGGTGAACTTGTATGTTTCCATCGTTTGAATGGCTACTTTAGCTCAGGCTGACAGTGGTGGATCCATGACTAGTCCATGCTTACAAATTTTTTTCAAATATTTTTCAGATCTGCTGCGTAACATGCTAGCAATTCTGGAAGTTTTGCAACGACCATGTTTCTCATCTGCTGTCAGAAGCAGTGGGACCCATCTTGCAGAAGCCTTTAGTGAACACAGTTCATCTCAGAAAATGTTCTGCACCCATTCATGCGAGATACCTACATCCCACATTATTTCTTCAACTATTAATCACCAGTCCTCCACCACAACATTGGGTACTGTATCAATGTTTTTTTTGGCAATTAGTTATTGTTGCTTGTTCACTAAGAGGCTCATCTTTGATGTTCTCTTTCTCTCTCCACTTGAATTCTGATGTCCATTTTTTCATGACATATGATGCAGCAGAAGTTCCTAAAGTACATATCATGTATCACAACATCACAGATTCATTTCGTTGTTAAACCCTTCTTGAGTACCTTATGATAGCATGATGTTGAAATTTGTCCATTAACTGGGAAAAAGAAAACAAAGTTGAAGAAGTTCTCAAGAAAGAGGTTAATAAACTTATGAACCTATTTTTTTTTTTGCAACTGCTTACAAAGAACCAAATAACCAAGCAAGATTATATTCAAAATTTGATTTTCTTTATTTCTATGTAAGGCCATAAACATTTCAGTACCCATCTTGTAAATTAACTATCAAGATGGCTGAGGTGTAGAGTTTGGTATTAAGGCAGAACTGGCTAGTTACTTGTTACTTGTTGGATGGGGAAAGTAAGAGTGATGGGAAACGTTTTTTTTTGAAAGGTGCAAAAAAGTAAAAGTAATAGAATTAGGATCACAAGCAAACAGTCTTAATTAGTTTTAAGATTAAAATCAAAATTCTTAAAAACTGACAGTGCAAAGCCTGTTAAATAAACAAT
Source organism: Mastigoproctus giganteus (assembly GCF_048544385.1). Taxonomy (NCBI): domain Eukaryota; kingdom Metazoa; phylum Arthropoda; class Arachnida; order Uropygi; family Thelyphonidae; genus Mastigoproctus; species Mastigoproctus giganteus. Next base: position 77,827,198 of record NC_143587.1, on the reverse strand, counting down.
CAAGTCTGTGATGCTTTGTATATCTTTGAACCATTAAACCTATTAAAAAAAATCTTATTTTTTCAAAAGCTAATGAAGAAGCCTTGGGGTTAACTGCATTAGTCCTCAGAGACTGAGACAACAGCTGCTTTAATCCATGCGGTTGCTAAACATTTAAAAAAAAAAAAAAAATGCGTTTGAAACCTGATTGGTTCTGAACAATACTCCCAACATCTAAAATAATTAAAATTGCACATCCTAATATTGAAGTTGCTTTTTTGCCTCTAAACATTACTTCTTTGCTCAAAACTATAGATCAATGAGTGATGCAAACCTTTAGAGGTTTTTTTTTTTTTATATCAGTCATACTTTCACAATAAATAAAAAACTGCTACAGATTACAATTAGTAATAGTGTTGAATAATAAAAGTAAGTCTATACATTTTCAGCAAAAAAAAAAAAAAAAAAAATCCCACATAGATAAATTTTGCTTTGAATTTATTCAAACTACCCATTTCCACAACAAAAACATGTGGAAGTTTGTTCCAACATTCAACTGCTCATTCAAATGCAAAAATCTGAACATCCATCCTTTCTCGATTTGAATTTATGCCTCCTCATATGTGTAGCTTGAGAAAGATGAAGCATACTATCATCACTGAGCTTACTCAATACATTTAGAGTCTAAACACTTCCATAAGATCTCTTTGCAAGTGATATACGGTCTTTAGATACTGCAATTTGTAGAACTTGAAGCCTTTCTTTGTAAGAGCACCATTTTGTACCCTTCACCAATATCGCTGCTCTTCCCTGCACTTCCAATAGATTCACATCCTTCCTAAAATGAGACCTCCAGACCTGCATGCAGCACTCAAGATATCGTCTAACCATTGCTTTATACAAAGGAATGATCACCTCCTTATTCCTGTTAGTAAAATTCCTGTATATCACTTACAAATCCCCATGAGTGATCCTGGCAGCCTGTCTACACACTACTTGTGTAAAGCATTTATTGTTATATAACAAAATAACCCTGTACAAATTAAAAATAGTATAGGGATACCCATAGCTGAGTGGTAAAGAGTGGGAGTGAAGTAGCACACACTTTTTCAGTAGACTGGGGTTCAAGCCCCTGACTGCTAAATATGGTTGATCTGCCAACTCGCACTGGACAAGCATGGCAGATTATGGTCCATTTCCCTCAACATGTATTGTTGAGGAAGCTTTCATCCTGCAGTGGGTTGATAATGGCTGCAGTGTTTTTAGGGATAAAATCACATAAAAGAAATAAAAAAAAAATTAGTCATAGAAGCCTTTTGAGTAGTGACAATACTTTTTATCAACCAACATTTTAAGGGAAGAGACAGTGATATATAAAGGGATATCTTCAAGGACACGTGACAGGAGAGCAACATACATCACCAGAAAGTATGTATGAAAGCAAGATGAGGGGGGGAAAAAAGGACAGAGAAAAAAGTGGAAGAGAAGAGAGGAGAAAAGGACTGATAACAAACAAGGAGGAGCAGGAGTGAAGCTTTGTATCACTGGCAATCAGAGCGAAGTGCAATGGAGGGTAACTCTACTCCTTGTGCACACCCAGAGACTCAAACAACAGATGAATATGCATACTCTGATCTCAATATTATTTACAGGTTTTATTTTTATAAAAGCACTTCCAACCACTGGCATTTCTCATAATAAAATTATTAGAAATGCATAGAATGTGACTGAATCTCATTTCTTTTCATGGGATCTCATGTATACTAAATGAACCCAAAAAATTCATAAGAGTCAAAAGAAAGAATCTGATTTTTCATCAGTGGAATCAGCAAATTCTGCTGAATAATGACTTCAGTGTAATACAGACATTTGTAGGATAATAATAAAAATTTTGTTGTAATGGTACACATTTCAGACAGAGGCCATTTTCCATAATTAATTTCATAGCCTTTGTCATGCAATTGCATTGAATAACTGAAAATTGCATTTTACTTTTATGTACAATTGATGCCCTGCACCCATTTTAAGAAACATTTTTAAATGACTATATAATGCAAAATTATTCCATAAAAAAAAAATAATTATTCCATAAAAGGAATGTATGATAAAAAAATCTTACCTGGAGGTCATAATTATGATTTTCACATAACAGTTGTAAAAATCGCAGAATTGGCTGCATCACCATTACTTCAGGTGGAAGTTTATTTTCTTCTGCATCTTTAGCTTTCTCAGCCTTCTCGGCAAGAATTTCTTCTAATGCAGCATAAGAATGGGGAGCTAAAAAAATTAAATAGTAACTGGATGCAAATTCAATAACGTTAATAAATAATAGAACATAACCTAAATTATTGGCTAATTCTGGGATACTTAGTCCTTATAATATATGCAGAAAAAGAAATTATAATAGCAATTTGCGGACTGTCAAAACCTTTTTTTCAGATAACAGATTTAAGCTTCTACCCCATGTTTTAAGTTAATTATGTTTCAAGCATATTTAACTCCAAATTAAAATAGTGTTTATCCACATAACATTCTGCTATTCAGTTTTTAAAAGGATTGCCAATAATTTCGAAGAAAAAGCAGAATGCTTTGGGATTTCTTTTTACCTTAGGTCAGGCACTTGGAGGCAAGGGGAATCTAAGACACTCCAGTGTATAAAACCATTTTATGCACAGGGTTCATATGCATTGCACAAATGTTTACAAATAATGTGCTCTGTGAAGACACATTGTCGATAAATATATATATGTATGATGGTAATTCAAAAAATAAGTTTACACTTGACCATTGTAGCCCAAGAGGTATTTATTTAGGTATGTAACATTATGCAATAGAAAGCACATACCATGCACTACTTTTCCACCTATTCACCAAGTTGGTGTAAACACTTCTCAGAACGTGTGACTAAAAGATTCCCTGATAATAGAAATCCACTCCTTGGTCATTCAGCCACTGTCAAACTGCTGTTTGCACCTGCTCATCGTTTGAAAATCGTTGTCCTCATAGATGTTCTTTCAGTGTGCTGAAGATGTGATAGTCACAAGGCAAAAGATCAGGACTGTATGGCGGATGTTGTCATACCTCCTATCCAAAACTTTGTAGCAAGTGTCATGTTGTGCGTGTGTACATTGTGTGGCGTGGCATTGCCCTAAATGAGAAATACACCTCTGCTTAACTTTCCAGGCCTCTTATTTTTCATGGCATTATAGTTTGCAAAGACCGTAATGTTTGGCAGTATGAGGCAGCATTAATTGTTGTGTCTCTTGCCATAAATTCCATATAAACAACTCCTTCACAGTCTAAAAAACACAGAGAATATGACCTTTCCTGCTGATGGTGCACCTTTGAATTTCTTTCGCACAAGCGATGTGTATCTCCATTCCATAGATGCTCTCTTTGTTTGTGGGGTGAAATGGTGCACCCACGTTTCATCACCAGTGATGATGTGGTGTAAGAAGTCATGGCCTTCCACAGAATAGCGTTGAAGGAAGGCTAGAGAAGACAAAAAACATTGACCTTTGTGTTCGTCTGTCAGTGAATGAGGAACCCATTGTGCCCACAATTTGTGATAGTCAAGATGTTCACAGACAATGGAATGAACACTGCCTATTGAAATATCCAACTCCTTTGCCATTTCTGCGATTGTGAGTCTTCGATTATTGCAAATAATTTTATCAACCTGCATCACGTCTGCAGTGGTCGACGTTGATGGCCTTCCTTTTCAATCAGCATCTGTCAATTCTGTGCGACCACTTTCAAACTGCTGGAACCACTTCACTATGGCTGGACATGACATTGCATTTTCCCCATACACCGCTGTTATTTCTCGATGAATCTCGGAACAATTCAGATGTTTCGCCCATAAAAATCGTACTGTTCTGCATACCTCGAACTTGGAGTAACATTCTAGCTGATGTGCCATTATGAAAGTTTGTTCCCACACAACTGTTACTGCTATGTCAACAAAACTCACCTACCAGGGGCACACGATATGAACTTCTTTCCATGCATGCGCCACATTTGTTGTGCAATTATACCAAGAGATGGATGGCATCAAGTGTAACTTATTTTTTGAATGCTCCCTACCTTCAGTACTTTTGCTTGAACAACGTGAAAGAGAGTTTAGTAGTAATAAAATTATTTAATAAGCAGCAGCAGTAGCTTTCAGAAAAACGGAGATTATGAGTTTCTGTGGTGTGTGAGGCTTCTGCTTATAAAGGCTGATAATTGAGCTTAGCCACAGTTTTTGGCTTCTACTATGGTAATACTAGAACTAATAAAATGAAAACCTTACTTTTTTACTTTAATGTCAATTCTTAGAGTATCTGCCACAAAGTGTGTATTTATTTTTTCTCTAATTAAAACCAAATTTTAAAATATCAGGGTTGTTATCTAGAGAAAAACAAACTAACATCTTGGAACAGACACTTTGTGTTTCATCATATCCTGCTGTAGGGACAAGTAACTTCATTCTCCTTAATTAATTCACAACTTAATTCATATTAAACATATAAAACAAGTAACAATTCACTTCAAACATATAAAACAAGTAACAATTCACTTCAAACATATAAAACAAGTAAATTAATTCACATCATGTTTCCAATACAACTGATTTTATTGAAGCATCTTTCTACTCTGTAATTAGTTTCTGTAAGGTCTCACAATGGAAATTAAGGCAAAATATCAGGGAATGCTGATAGCATTTATTTTCATCTGCCATCTTGAAACAAAATGGTGGTCCTTCAAGCTATAAGTATAGTAAAAGCTGTGTTATCTGGCACTCAGAGGGATAGAGAACTGCTGGTTAGAAGCGTATATCTATAGACCATTAATGTAATGCCACATGAAAAATCCGATGGATAATCTAAAGTCTATTCATTGAAAAGGCCTCTGGAGTCAGGAACTCTGTAATTCATCTGTAATGCTACTAAATAACACTAACTCGAATCTATAAAACACCTTTATTATGATAATATAAAATAAAATAAAATACAAGCATACTGTTCATATAACTGCATATTAAAACAAAATAAAATAAAATAAATGTGGTATAACAAGAACAAAATACAATAAAATATATAAAATAAAAAGTGATAAAAGTTGTTTAAAATCATTAGAACCACTAACACAGGAGCTTTCGGCAGCAGTGGCTGCCTTCATCAGCTATAGTGGTTGCAGGATGACCGACAATCTATATGTGCCACATACATCTCAGCAGGTCTGAATTATGAACTATGGTGTCTGCGCATGGTTCACTTCTCATGCATTGGAAACGGAACCTGGATGGGGCCACTCTAAACTGTTTGTCTCTTTGTAGGATAAGGGCTTCAAAGAGTGGATGAATGCAACAGCCCTTATCCTTATTAAGACTGTAGCACTTGGACGAACATATTCTTACACTCTCCAGCCATTTCCGGTTCCAAAAGCCATGTGCCTTATCCACAATCACGGCTTCTTTAGCTGTAATGCCATGCCCAGTTTCCCAAGCATGTTCTGCTATGCTGAACCTCTATAATTTGCAGTCTTAAGGGCTCTATTGTGTTCCCCTAGGCGATCCCGCAGTCTGCATTTCGTTTTCCCCACATGTTGTGGTACATATAGATTGTCAGTCATTCTGCAACCATTATAGCTGATGAAGGTGGCTGCTGCTGCAGCCGAAAGCACCTGTGTTAGTGGTTCTAGTGATTTTAAACGTTTATCGCTTTTAATTTTATATATTTTATTGAATTTTATTCTTGTTATACATTTATTTTATTTATTTATTTTTTTAAATATTTTAATATACAGTTATATGAACAGTATGCATGTATTTTATTTTATTTTATATTATCATAATAAAGGCATTTTATAGATTCGAGTCAATGTTATTTGGTAGCATTACAGATGAATTGAATCTAAAGTCTACATCATGTTAAAAATTATATTATATTATGCAACAAAAAAGTTTATATTAACTATTTGTTATGTGAATTTTGTGTGCTGAATCTAATATTGCCATTAGTTTTTCTCTAGTGTCAATATTTTGGTGGTTTTATGGTTTTATGCTTTTATGAAAAAGGTTTTATGCTTTTGCAACGTTTATATGTATTACTTAAGTGTGTACTAATACTTGATATATAAAAGCTTGATATCATAGGTAAGCATTTCTTTTTTGTAGAATTACAATTAACAGGAGCTTAAGCTTTTTATAAATAGTGTTGCATTGTAATGTGAATTAAAGCGTGGCATACTTCCAATTTACCTTTAAATTTATTCATATTCTTCTGACCAGATATGTTAAGGTTACAATTAAAATTAGTTGCATGCAAATAAAAAGATTTGGGATAATCCTATAAGAATGGCATAAAGGGTACCAATTGCATGCCAGTTCACCATAATTGTAATAATAAATATAAAAGAATTATTATAAAGTAACCGGCCACTGTTGTGTGTCTGGGCAAAGAGGTGAATGAACAAACTAAATGAATTAAGGAAACCATAAGTTTTTTTTTTTTATTAGATGGAGGTGGTCACAAGCCAGACTAGCTTCTAACCTGTACAGAGTGGTGTTTGTGTGGGTTCTGTCATTTATGTTGAGTTATCTGCTTCTTAGTCCAATGTGTGGTAGAGTATGCCACACATTAGTTTCTGTTCTTGCTCTGTAAAGGTGGGCAGCCTACTGTTATCATACCAAAACTTTGTACTGATAAGAAAATCCCACCCTGTGTTTCATGGCAATAGGGTCAGAAAAAAAAAAATTAAATTAAAAAAATCTTCCAAAAGTATTTGGACAGCATCACATTTACAAAAATTAGAGCATATTAATAAGTTGTAGACCCACCTTTGGATCCAATGACAGTACTATTTTTTGTGGATTAAGCAACTAGGAATCTAAGGAAGTAGCAAGTCCATTCCTTCACCTCCAGTGGTGACTTCATGTGAGGAGAAGGAATAGTTACAGTCTGTTCTGTATTCCAGTTCACTACAAAGGCATTTGGCTGGATAACAACTCAACTCAGGACCAGACAGACAAGTTGTTAAATACTACTTTCCTCAAGCCACATTTTCACATAATTTACTGTGTATATAACAAGCACAATACTGACTGTTTTCGGCAACACAACAACCAACAGTTTGGTGGGATCAAAAACCCTTCCCCTTACAAAGGAATCAGCATATTTCTAAATATATACTAACATGAGGCATGGTGTTGCCTCATATTAGATGCTTGCAGTAGGTTCTTTCTCTATTAGCAAAAAAAGATGCATTACAGGTTAATTGAAGAGGAGTTCAGGTGGATAAGTGTAAGCCATTACTTGTCATATATTGAGAATGGAAATGTTTGAACTCTGTCAGTTTAAAAAGGCAAAGATTAGCAAGCATTCTTGTAATGCATTTATTTCTGTAGACATTTTCCAACAGGTTAAGAGCTAGAATCAAATATGGTGTGAACAACATCCGTAAATATGGTGTCAACAACAACCGTATACATTGGCTGCATAATGCTTTTATGAGAGTTGAAGAACATGGTGGATGCCTTCAAAGGAATTAAGTTGGTGGGCTATCAAGCTCTCAGCCACCCACCTCACTACCAGAGCATACATATCATGCAACATAGAGGCAACTCCCCCAGGCAGAATGTGCTAGTCCCACAGGAAGTAGCTATTGTCAGGGAAAAATGGGTAATATATTGTGCAGAAAGGACAGGTTGAATAGGGCCAGGGGCAAAGTTTATGACATATAGAAGATATCATCTTTTAAGTGCACAAAAGGTGATATTTTTGTAGATATTGGCACTAATGACATTAAGAGTAGGAGATCTGAGAACTTAACAAGCACAGGTCAACATTAAAAAAAAAGTTGTGCATTAGGGCTAAATTTGAAAGTGTCTGCAATTCTGCCCAGGCACAACAGAAGAGTACATGATGAGAGCCCTGTCAATAAATTTGGTACTGGAGAGATTGTGCAAGGCGAATGAGGCAGAATGTTTCTCAGCATGGTCTGTGTTTGTTAATAGGCAATACTGCTTCTCCAGGGATGGCATATGCTTAAATAAAAAAGGTGCAAGAATACTTGCTGATGCTATCAAGGCAGTGTTAGGTGGGTTGGAAAACTGCCAGTTTGGGGGGGAAACTAATAGATTAACAATAGCCACAGGCAGAAGTGAAAGCGATTCTTGCAAAGCTTCTATTGTAACATGCAGCTGCTTGGAAGAAAGGTGACAGGGAATTTCAAGGCCTGTTGTGAGTCATGGAACAAGTAAATACTTAGGCTGTGTTAGCATAACTAAGAATAAGAACAGGTGCAAGTATACTAGCATGTATACCAGCTTCTCTTTCAGAAAACATTACTGTGTCTAGGCCTTCCATATAGATGGTCTAGCCCACAAAGTAGTAACAAATCTTAAAAATAAAATAAAATAAATTTAATGAATTTTGACTGCTGGTCAAGACATCACAATGCAGACATTACCCCGATATATCAGAGATATGGTGCCGCTCAGATATAAGGGATGCAAAATTTGAATTTGGGGAGTACATTGTATACAGATAGGACATGTGCGGACATATGTTTTGTTGTGTTGTTCTAATTGTTTCACTACCCAACCTAGAAGCATCAGTCACCTGGAGGGATGGTTTTCGGTACTCATCCACACCATGAGAAGGTGGGCCAGTAGCATCAGAGCATGTAAAGTCTCAATTCGAGACGTGTCCAATCTGATGTTGCCAAATGGTGAGTCAGATTCTCCTGATGACTCACTCCAGAGGATGAATAAAAAATATATATCATCCCATGGTGTTGGGTCAAAAAAACTATATAGATGGGGACATAAACGAAACTCAATTTGAGAAAGGACAATCGGTAGAATAGATGTGCAGAAATTTACCTTTAGCCAGCAGGTGGTTGATTGCTTGAACAAACTTCCATTTGTTGTTGTGAAAGTTGATAGCTTACATAAATTGAAGGAAGAACTGGACAAACTTTTGGAGTGAATGGATGGGTGAGTGAAATGGGAAGTCTTTTTTTTTTTTTTTTTTAACTCATGTATAAGCTTGCTTTCTTGCATCATATGCCTCTACTAATGCTAATACGCTGCATGACTGTGATGAGTACAACAAACAACTGTAGAGAGAAATAGAGCAATGCCAGTAAATCAGAATGTCTTAAAATGGTTAATTTTAAGTTTTCAGATATTGTTTAAACTTATAGGTTGTCAGTCTATTGTTTCCTCTTGAGTACTGCATACAGGTCTGGAGGCCTCATTTTAGGAAGGATGTCGATTTGCTTGAGCGTGTACAGAGAAGGGCAACAAGATTGGTGAGGTGAACGAAGGGATCCTCTTACCAAGACAGGCTTAAGTTCTGCATATTGCAGTGGCCGGAGACTAGGCACCTGCACGGTGATCTGATTGAGGTGTATAAGGCATTGAATGGGTTGAGCACGCTGAATTCTGATGGGATCCTTCCACTTGTTCAGATTATGAACCTAAGGGGGCATAAATTCAAATTAAGAAAAGACAGATGTAGAATAGTTGTGCGGAAATTTGCATTTAGCCAGCGGGTGGTTAATTGCTGGAACAAACTTCCATCTGTCGTTGTGGAAGTTGATAGGTTGAATAAATTTAAGGAGGAACTGGACAGGCATTTGGAGGGAATGGTGTGATTTTTTTTTTTTTTTGGCTGATGCTGCATAAGCTCATACACTTGCTTTCTTGCATCGCATGCCACTACTACCCTCACAATAGTAAAACCTTTTCTGATTTATTAGATGACTTTTTCTACAGCAGCATGTTAGAGAGGCAACAAGCGAGAGAGAGTAATACTTGTGATATGATCATCAGCAATAATTTTTCATATATTAAGAATCTGCAGATATAAAAAACAAACTAAATTGCAGGATCACAGTGTACTGATGTGGAATTTACATTAGCATTAGAAGAGGCATATGATGCAAGAAAGCAAGCTTACGCAGCATCAGCCAAAAAAAAAAAAAAAAAACTTCCACTTCACCCCTCCGTTTGTTCGAAATACCTGTCCAGCTGAGCCTTAAATTTATTTAGGCTATCAACTTTCGCAACAAGGGATGGACGCCTGTTCCACCAACCAACTACTCGCTGGTTAAAGGCAAATTTACGCATTATCCTACATCTGTCTTTCCTCAATTTGAATTTATGCCCTCTGAGGTTATTATTCTGAGCAAGAGGCAGAATCACATCAGCACTGAGCATGCTCAAACGATTCAAAGCTTTATACACCTCTATCAGATCACCTTGCCAGTGCCTTGTCTCCAGACACTGTAATTTGCAAAACTTGAGCCTTTCTTTGTAAGAGCAACCCTTTGTTACATTCACTAATCTTGTTTTACTTCTCGGCACTCGTTCCAGCAGCTTTACATCCTACTTGAAATAAGGCTTCCAGACATGTATACAGTACTCAAGGTGTGGCCTAACCATTGCCTTATACAAGGGAATAATAATATCCCTGCTAGAAAAATAACTGTATATCACTGATAAGACACCTTGAGCTACTCATGCAGCCCTTCTGCACTGCTCAGAGAACTTCATATCTGCCTGCACAATTATCCCTAGGTCCTTTTCATTGTCTACCACTGTCAGTGGAGTACCACAGAATTGATACGTTGCTCTGGGGTTGCTGTTTCCCATACGTAGTACTTTACATTTGTAAAGGTTAAACTTCATTTGACACCTCTCAGCGCATCTGTTCAACCTTTCGAGATCTTGTTGCAGCATAGCGTCAGTAGGATCCTTAACAACCCTGCCAACCTTTGTGTCATCTGCAAACTTGGACATTAAGCTTGATATACCATCATCAATATTATTTATAAATACAGAATACAATAATGGAGCCAACAGTGAACCCTAAGGGACTCCACTAATAACATTAGTCCACGATGAGCAGTGTCCATTGATTACCACTCTCTGTCTTCTCCCCCTCAACCACCCCTTTATATATAGGAGCAATTTGACTCCAATGCCACATTGCTCCAATTTGTGCAGCAGTCTTCCATGTGCAACAGTATCAAAAGCCTTTCTAAGATCCAAGTATATAATATCAAAGTTATTCACTACATCCAGTTCTTTTGTGACTGCATCATAGTATCCAATCAAACTGATCAGGCAAGACTTCCCCTTAACAAAACCATGCAGTGTCCGAGCTATAACTGAAGTATTGTCTAGATGATCCTGCAGTGCTTCTTTAATCAGTGCCTCCGTTAATTTTCCTGGTACAGATGTTAAACTCACAGGTCTATAATTACTTGTGTCAGCCTTTGTCCTCCTTTGTGAATTTGGGTCACATTTGCACATCTCCTGTTTTTGAGTACCTCCCATGAGTCCAAGGAAGCTCTCATAATTATGGCTAAGGGTTTGCTTACTTCCTTTGCTGCATCCTTTAATATAACTGGATAGATGCTATCCACCTCAAGTGTCTTTCTTGTGTTTATCTTCAACAATTTCTCCTCCACTTTACTCTCAGTTATTACAAGATTATCTAGCTTACTGCTAGAGCTGAATACACATCTGGCATTCCCCTCACCGAATAACTCCTCATGTGTGAATGTCAATGCAAAATATTCATTTATTTTGTTAGCTACCTGAGCAGGATCATCAACAGTTGAACCATCAATATCAAGTGGGCCAATCTGATTCATCCCCTTCCTTCTAGAGTTTACATAAATAAAGAACTCTTTGATGTTTTTCTTTGCATCCGTTGCCAAAGATTTCTCGTAATCTGCCTTCACCTGCCTAATCTCCTTTGTAACTTGGTTACAGATCAACTTATATCTATCTTAGGCTTCTATGTCACGTGTTAATTTATATGTATCCCATGCATTTTTCTTCTCTGCCATATGTCTCATTAGTTCATCTGACATCCATTTAGGCCTAAACCCTGAACAATATTTCTTAGTTGGTATGTAAAGCCTAGTAGTTTCCAAAATACGTTCTTTGAATGCTTCCCATTTTGAATTTGCTGTTGGTAACATCATCAGTTGGTCCCACTGTATAGAATTTAAATACTGTCTCAGACCATCATAGTCGCCTTTACGAAAGCAGTAACCCTTCCCTTTATCCCTGATGGTAGTTACCTCTTTGAGTAAATCCCACTTCAGCACACTGTGATCACTGCCATCTAGTGGTTCCTCTATCTGCAGATTCTTAATGCATGAAGAATCACTACTGATAATCAAATCAAGAGTATTACTCCCTCCCGAACATGCTGATGTAGAAAACAATCATCCAATAAATCCACAAAAGCCTTGCTAGTGTGTGAGTGACCAACCCACAAATTCCAGTCAACATCTGGGAAATTAAAATCCCCCATTATAACACTCTCTGATTTACTGGCCCACTCTATTTCCCTGTACAGTTTCTTATTATACTCATCAAAGTCATTAGGCCTATAGCATACTCCTACTCTCCATTTTGATCTCCCAATGCTTATGTCACACCAAACTGACTCGACATTGCACTGTCGAGCGATGTCGGCTAGCTTCACTTCCTTGGATTTTATGTGTTTCTTAACTAATAGCATAACCCCTCCTCCTTTCCTATCCTGTCTATCCTTTCTGTAGACGTTGTACTCCCCAAATTCCAGTTCTGCATTCCTTATATCTGTGTGACACCACATCTCTGATATCCCAACAATATCTGCCTTTGATGTTTTGAGCAATACCTCAAATTCATCGAATTTATTTACCAAACTCCTAGCATTGGTGTACACACAAGTATACATGCACCTGTTCTTTTTCTTAGCTATCCTAACGCAACCCATGTGTTTACTTGTACCGCAATGACTCCCAGCGGTCTCTGAAATATCCTGCATCTTGTTTTACAGGCTGCTGCTCATTCCAATAGAAGCAGTGCAATAATCACTTTCGCCTCTGCCAGTGGCTACTGGCAATCTATTAGTCCCTGTATCCCCCCAAGCTAGCAGTTTTCCAACCCACCTAACACCGCCTTGATAGCATCAGCAAATATTCTTGCACCCTTTCTATTTAAGTGTATCCCATCCCTGTAGAAGCAGTCCCTTCTGTTAACAAGTACAGACCAGGCTGAAAAAAATTCTACCCCTTGAGCCTTACACAATCTTTCCAGTGCCGAATTGATCAACAAGGCTCTCATCATATACTCCCTCCTATCGTGTCTGGGCAGAATTGCAGACACTTTCAAATTCAACCCTAATTCACGGCTTTTTTTCAACAGTGACCTGTACTTGTTAAGTAATTCTGCTGGTCTCCTGGTCTTAATATCAATAGTGCCAACGTGTACAACTATATCACCTTTTGTGCCCTTAAAAGATGATATCCACTCTACAACGTCATCTACCTTTGTCCTGGTAGACATACCCTGGTCCTGTTGCACCTATCCTTTTTATAAAGAATATTCCCATTTACCTGACAATAGAGCCAACAACAACTACTAGTTCCTGTGGGACCAGCACATTCTGCCTTAGGAGTTGCCACTGTGTCGCGTGATGACCAATTGCAAGCTATGGCGTTGATGTGGGTAGCCGAGAGCTTGATGGGCCCTCACTTTAGATCCTTCGAGGGCATCCATCCTGTCCTTCAAGCTTTCATATAGGCCCATAGCAACGCTGGGTTGTCGCCTGATTTCGCTACACTTCTTGCATCGCGTGCACACACAAAGACATCCCCCATGGCAATATCATGTCCCGTACCGAATTGTTCCACAAACATCATGCAAGCAGTGCATTTTAAAAGGCTGTGATTCAGAGGGCAACTGCACCCCTCAGTTCTCCTCTGAGCCACAGCACTCCTATTAGCTTGAGCCTTTTGCTTTGCTGCTCTTGGCTGAGTCATGATTTCGATTTAATTTCAATTTCTGTACAAAATTATAACCCTAAACTTGTATCCCAACACAGTTATAATGCTATATATATTTTTCAGTATCAAATATTATCTATGAGTTCCCTTTATATAACTTCCATATCAAGTTATTTATTAATTAATTCTGTTACGTTTGTAATCTAAGTCGTTACATGTATTTAGTTAAAAGTACAAATTAATTGACAACGAAGTTTAACAAAATTAATAGATTTTGCTGATTAATTGACTATATTATATACTATACTATATATACTGTACTATACTATTCTAATGCTATCTAGTTCAGGATATAACATTGTATCGTATCGTATAACAATGGCGCAAGTTACGAACGGTAAATCTACGGACACTTAAGTATTAATTATCTTCCAAATCTCGCTGTCTCAATTCAGAATAAACTACGATCCTGACTAGGTCTATTAGCTACTTATAGAAAATAATTTGATGTATCAATTGGTCAATGAAGCGGCTAAATATGGCTAAAAACTTCTCGTTCAGCAGAGCTGCAACTTTGAACACGTGGATATGATACCCTTACTGATACTTTTATGCAATTACAAGGCCGAGTAAAGAATAAATACAATACACCAGATTAATCAGAAAATCACAATATAATGCTATACTACTAAATTTAAATCAAAAGTTTTAGAAAAACAATAATTTCAAATCAATAAATAAGAAAATCCACTTAGCAGCTTTGAACACGTCTGGCTCCCACTAGCCTCGTCAGCAGACTTAAAGATGTAACGACAATCAAGAGTAAAGGGAGGGGTTTTTGCTTTCATAAAGGAGACTATAGTGTTGCAGACAGTTTTTAAATTCTATACAGTGGGACCAACTAATAATTTTACCAACAAAAAATTCTGAACGGGAAGCATTCATGGAAATAATAGAAACTACTACGCTTTTCATCCCAACTAAGAAATACTGTTTAAGACAGACCAAAATGGATGTCAGATGAACTGAGACAAATGATAGAGAAGAAAAATGCATGTGATACATATAAATTATTAGGTAATAGAGAAGCATATGGTAGATACAAAATAGCATACAATCACGTTACAAAGGAGATTAGGCAAGCTAAGGCAGATTATGTATTTACTTATATTAGAATTAGCAACAGTAGCGACATATGATTCAAGAACACAAGATTAAACAGCATAAGCCAAAAAGAAATAAATACAATCCCATTTCATCTATCCATTCCCTAAAACAGTTTGTCTAGTTCTTTCTTGAATTTATTTAATCTACCAACTTATGCATCAACAAGATGGAAGTTTGTTCAAGCAATCAACCATTCACTGGACAAAGACAAACATTGACAAATCTATTCTGCTAATATCCTTGCTCAATTTGAATTTATGCCCCCCTCATGTTTGTATTCTGAGCAAGAGGATGAATTCCATCAGCACTGAGCTTGATCGATCAATTCTTGAAGCTGTCAGGTATGCCAAGCTGGGTTTGCCAGCAAGCCCAGCTTGACATACCTGAAACACTGCTGGAACTCAAGTGGGCCAAAATTTGGAGAAGTTTGGTTGTTCTGTGAGAGCAAAATCCTCTACTTTCACTGTCACAATGTTGAGACTGTTAGTAACCCCGATTATAACTCCAATGTGCAAATCCTTAAATATGGCACTTAGTACACTTTCTCCAGTCAAAAACTTTCCTAACAGTGAGGTAATTTTACTTTGTGATTTTAATGATCACAACTCCAGCTGGTTGATATGCTGAAGCTTTGGCAATTAATAATAACCTCACACAGATTGTCCATTTACTTACTAGAATACCAGACAATCCCAACTGAACAGCTGATGTGCTTGATCTTTTTCTCACAAACAGCCCTTCTAAGAACACGGTTGAAGTGAGTGTGTGTCCACTGGGCATCCTCATATCCCAATTTGGTGATGGCCTCTTCTCCAATTGAGCCTTTCTCTTGTAGCCATTTTCAATCTATTGTTATTTGGCATTACAAGAATGCAAAATGGGATGATCTGCAAGATTTCTTTTCTTGGTTGGATTACTGTTTCACCTCTTCTGATGTCAACATTTGCTCAGAACGTGTCAGTGAAATTATTCTTGTTGGGAAGAAATCACTTATTCTATACTTTACCTTCAAATCTTGTCATTTATCTAAACCTTGGTTTCCAATAAATGCACTAAAGCTGTTCAAAATAAAAATGTTGCATACCGCAACTGATTTGTATTGAATTCTCCAGGTTCATTTTCTGCTTACACCAAAGCTCGCAACAACTGTAAAGCAGCAATTAATCAGTCCAACTAGATTTTGTACAGGCTAAGAGTAGAACACTTGCTTCTTATCTAAATGGTAGATGAGCATTCTGGTCTCCTGCAAAAGATATTGGCTGCAACTTTTACCCATTTCTATTCCCACCTTTGTCAAACTAAGATGGCTCTATTGCTCCTTAAGTGAAATATAAAGCTGACCTGTAGAATCCTACTTTTCTTCTAACTTGTGTATTGATGATCTCGGTAAACCATCTCCTACCATTCCCAGTACACTCCATTCAATGCCCATTTTAGTGTTCTGTCAAATGGAGTCAGAAGAATTTTGAACAATCATGATACCAAGAAAGCTCCAGGTCCTGATGGTATTTCTCCACATGTTCTCAAACTTGTGCTTCTGAACTTACTCCTGTTGTGTGTTAACCCATTTTCTCTTTCTTATTCCACAGGTGTTTATCCTTTTGCTTGGAAATTTGCTTATATCCAATCAGCCCTTAAAAAGGGTGAAAAATCCCTACCATCCAAGTACCATCCCATTGCACTTATTTCTATTTTTTCTAAAGTAATACAGAAATTTATTATCCACAAACTCCTAAACTATCTAGAAACCTTCCAATAGATCAATGATCACCAGTATGGATTCCACAAGTGTCATTTCACTGGTTATATAGTGGTTTATGTTACCCATACTTTGACAAATTCAATGGAAAAGTTTGGCAAAACTCAAGTAGTTGCTCTTGACATTTCAAAGGCTTTTGATTGTGTTTGGTATAAAATATTCTATATAACTTTCCATCTTATGGTTTGCTAACTGATTTTTGAAACTGGGTATCCAGTTTCCTTCTTTCTTCTAACATTTTCACTAATGCAGGTGACGACGCCCAAGGTTCAGTTCTTTCTCCCACTCATTTCCTTCTGTTTCATTAACTCAATAAACTTCTTCCATTGACCAGATATCCTATTCATAGTTTTAATAATGATAGTACAAAGCCTTAAACACTTCAAGCACATCTGACCCTCACAGATGAGTTTCCAGATGCTGCAATTTGCAGAAATGAAGCCTTTCTTGGTAAAGGTTTCATTTCTTACCAAGCTGATTGCCCTTCACTGTACTTATTGCAGGAGCTCATCTGTCCTTAAATGAGGCCTAACCACTGTCTAAAACAATGGGATAATCATGTCCTTATTCCTTCTGGCAAAACTTCCTGTATATCATTGACAAAACCCAAAGAACTATCCTGGCAGCCTGTCTACACAACTGCACCCGGGTTCTTTTCACCTTCCACTACCTGAGTGGAATACCACACAGATGGGAAGCCACTATGGAGTGACTGCTACTCATATGCAGTATGTTGCATTTGTCAATGTTAAACTTCCATTACCATTTCTCAGCCCATCTGCCTAACTTTTCTAGATCCTGTTGCAGTAGTATACCATCATTATGTCATTAACTTGACAACCTTTGTATCATCAGAAACTTTGATATTAAAGGTGAAATTCCTTCAATATCACTGATAAATATAGAAAACGATAGTGGGCCCAAAACCAAACACTAAGGAAGTTCACTAATAACATTAGTCCAAGAAAAGCAGTATCCACTGGTGGGAAGGAGCAGCAGTGTGTAGCACACGCTTCTTGATTAGACTGGGGTTCGAGCCCATTACCACCAAATACGGAGGATGCGGAAAGGATAGGGAATGACCACTGCATATCCCATTAGCAATCCTTAGTTGCTAATGCTCCTAAAAACCAAATAACAAACAAACAACAAGCAACTTGTCCTTAATGCTACACTGCTCCAATTTGTACAGCAGTCTTTTATTTGCAGCAATATCAAAACTTTTCTGAAAAGTATATGATATCAAATTTTTTCTCTTGCAGTTCCTTTGTGACCACATCATAGTATCCAATCAAATTGGTGAGACAAGATTTCCCCTTAACAAACCCATGCTGTGTCTGAATAATAACTGCAGTCTTGTCTAGATGATCCAGCACCACTTCTTTAACCAGTGGCCCTATTAATTCTCCTTGAACAGAAATTAAACTAACAGGTCTGTAATTACTTGTGTCAGTATTTGATTCCCCATTGTGTATTGGAGATACATATGCATATCTCCAGTCCATAGAACCTCACCTGAATTCCAGGATGCACTCATAATTATGGCTAAAGGTGTGCTTACTTCCTTCACTGCCTCCCTTAATACAACTAGGCTAATTATGAGAGAATCACTGGACTCAGGATTGATTCCATTAGACTGGAAAAGTGCCAATGTATCTCCAATACATAACGGTGTTTCTAAGAGTGAAGTGGGACATTAACAGCCAGTCAGTCTAACTTCGGTAGTAGGGAAAATCATGGAGGCAATGATCGAGGGAGATATTCAGGATCATTTAGATAGAAATGGAATTCTAAAGGATACTCAGCATAGTTTTGTAAAAGGAAAATCATGTTTAACTAATTTGGTTAGCTATTTTGACAGGATCACTCAAGAGCTGGATTTAGGGAATAATTTCTACATTGTTTATTTGGATTTCAGCAAAGCATTTGACCCAGTCCCACATAAGTGGTTACTTGTTACTTTATAAGCTGGAACAGGTTGGAATCACAGGGAAATTCCTTAGATGGATAGCTGGATGGCTTCAGGGCAGGCGGGTT
This sequence comes from Mastigoproctus giganteus, assembly GCF_048544385.1. Taxonomy (NCBI): domain Eukaryota; kingdom Metazoa; phylum Arthropoda; class Arachnida; order Uropygi; family Thelyphonidae; genus Mastigoproctus; species Mastigoproctus giganteus. The sequence continues at coordinate 77,808,471 of NC_143587.1, read as the reverse complement.
GTTGTTGCTGTTATTTTGGTTTTTAGGAGCATTAGCAACTAAGGCCATATTGCTCCGGGGATACGCGGTGGTCATTCCCTGACCTTTCTGCATCCTCTGTATTTGGTGGTCATGGGTTCGAACCCCGGGCTAATCAAGAAGCATGTGTATGCACTGCTGCTCCTGCCCACCTGGCTACGGAGGTGCCCTGAGGCAGAGGGTTGTGATAAATGGTTATTCCTCAGATTGGGTTGATATAAGAAGTGGGGCTCCACGAGGATCAGTATTAGGACCACTGTTGTTTTTGATTTTCATTATTGACATCGATGAAGGGATAGAGGACATGATGTAAGATTAACTACTCTATGTTGGTAGAGCAGTTAATGATCACAACCAAGCAGAGCTTCTCCAGAGTGACCTAGACAGACTTCAGGGATGGTCAGAAAAATGGCAGCTATGCTTTAATCCAGCAGAGTGTAAGGTATTACACCTGGGGGAACAGTAACCCCAAAATAACTTATACACTTGGTGGAGTTGAACTAAAGCCAGTAGTGGAGGAAAGAGATTTGGGTGTTATGATACAGTCAGACATGAAGTTCTCTGAACATTGTAGACAGGCTGCAAGGAAGTCCCATGGTGTCCTACTAATGATTTATCGAACAATTGCTAGTAGAGATAAGGACGTCATAATCCCGTTATATAAGGCTACTGTTATAACACATTGGAACACAGTCAGTTCTGCTATAACACAGTATATAAGATCCTAAAAATCTCTGTGTTATGGCATTTCGCGTATTAAAAACAACAGGGCTTATCAGAAAATTGGGGATGGGGCGGAGCACTCAAAAAAAAAAGTTCAGTGTGGTAAGTAAAACACTAAAAAAAAATTAGAAACCCAATAAAGTTTCTAACACAGGTTTAAACATTTTAAATTTCTAATAAATAAATAAATAAATATTACAGTAAATATAGCACTGTAATATATACATACAAATTGATATTTCTGTTCACTGACTTTTTTTTTTTTTTTTTTGGATTGTAAAATTTAAAACGGTAAAAAAGATAAGCATTCAATAACGATGAACATGGCACACACAAATGAGATACACAGTAAGTTTCGTGCATTAAAAATAGGAAGCTTAAAAAATAGGAATGAACAGAAGATTATGAAAATTTATTTATGTTTTTTATATGATTGAAGATTTCATGGAAAGGAAAACACATTTAACCATAATAATGCAAAAACCCACAGAATTCCAGCTATCGATATTATCGAAAATTCAATAAGATCGAGTTTACTAATCGTTTTTAATTAGATTGCACTAACAGAAGAGCTCAATAACATGGGACCTGAAAATTGTTTTTATTATTTTATGGTAGTGACCTCCAGAAATGTACTCCTCTGCTCATGCTATCACGCCTCATGAAATTTTGTTCGAATTGAAAAATGAGCTCCTGAAAACATGAGTCGGTCTACAATACCTTGTGAATACAGCAAATGACAACAGTGTGTTGTCCGATCAATACAACTACAGTAAATGGGAAATATAGCTCTCACACATTTGATGTTGGACATTTTTTAATCTTCATAAACTTGTATGTATTGAGTGTACTAATTTTATTCATCCCCTTCATTCTAGTGGTGTTTACATAAGTGAAGATGTCTTTGCTGTTTTTCAACAATCCTTATATTGCAAATGGTATTGATAGTGATTCAAAAAGACTTGTGCTCTTCTTAATGTTTTACTTTTAAGGTTACCTCACCCCTTTTTTTAATGATGACAGATACATGTTCCAATTAGGTGCACTTTATGGAAATAGTATTTTTCCATGGTTTCTTGCCATGAGTTTTCTTATATCTCCTAGTTTCAAATTTCCACATGAAATTAAGTACGCAAAATTTTCTAGCACACAACAAGTGAAAGCTATTTATTGATATATCAAAGGAAAGCATCATAGGAGTTCTTCTCCATAAGGGAAACAAACAGCCATCGATTTCTGTTGCCCGCTTTACATAATTAAAAGAAAACTGCAAAAATGTTATGCTTCTTTTGAAAAAAATCCACTACAAGGACCATGGTTAGTAGTGTGGAGATTTTACAGTTATTATTCTGCTACTCAGTCAAGAATTTTTGCTGATGCTGTCGAGGCAGTGTTAGGTGGGTCGGAAAACTGCTAGTTGGAGGGGATACAAGGACTAATAGATTAACAGTAGCCACTGGCAGAGGTGGAAGTGATTCTTGCACTGCTTCTATTCAAATCAGCAGAAGTCTGAAAAACAAGATGCAGGATATTTCAGAGACTGCTGGTAGTCATTGTGTTACAATTAAACACATGGGTTGTGTTAGGGTAGCTAAGAATAGAAACAGGTGCATGTATACCTGCGTGTACACCAATGCTAGGAGTTTGGTAAATAAATTTGATGAATTTGAGGTATTGCTCAAAACATCAAAGGCAGATATTGTTGGGATATCAGAGACGTGGTGTCACACAGATATAAGTAATGCGGAACTAGAATTTGGGGAATACAATGTATATAGAAAGGATAGACAGGACAGGAGGGGAGGAGGGGTTATGCTATTAATTAAAAAACACATAAAGTCAAAAGAAGTGAAGCCAGTTGACATCGATGGACAGGGCAGTGTGGTGTGACATAAGCATAGGGAAATCAAAATTGAGAGTAGGAGTGTGCTATATGCCTAATGACTCTGATGAGTATAATAATATATTGTACAGGGAAATAGAGTGGGCCAGTAAATCAGAGAGTCTTATAATGGGGGATTTTAATTTCCCAGATATTGACTGGAATTTGTGGGTTGGTCACTCGCACACTAGCAAGGCTTTTGTGCATTTATTGGATGATTGTTTTCTACATCAGCATGTTCGTGAGGCAACAAGAGGGAGCAATACTCTTGATCTGATTATCAGTAGTGATTCTTCATGCATTAAGAACCTGCAGATAAATGAACCACTAGGTGGCAGTGATCACAGTGTGTTGAAGTGGGATTTACTCAAGGAGGTAACTACCATCAGAGGTAAAGGGAAGGGTTTTTGTTTTCGTAAAGGCGACTATGATGGTCTGAGACAGTATTTAAATTCTATACAGTGGGACCAACCGATGATGTTACCAACAGCAAACTCAAAATGGGAAGCATTCAAGGAACTAATCTTGGTGGCTACCAGGCTTTACATACCAACTAAGAAATATTGTTCAAGGTTTAGGCCTAAATGGTTGTCAGATGGACTAATGAGACATGTGGCAGAGAAGAAAAATGCATGGGATACATACAAATTAATGGGTGACATGGAAGCCTATGATAGATATAAGTTGGTCTGTAACCAAGTCACAAAGGAGATTAGGCAGGCAAAGGCAGACTACGAAAAATCCTTGGCAAAGGATGCAAAGAAAAACAGAAAGGAGTTCTTTACATACTTGAACTCGAGAAGGAAAGGGATGAATCAGATTGGTCCACTGGATATTGATGGTTCAACAGTTGAGGATCCTGCTCAGGTGGCTAACAATCTAAACGAGTATTTTGCATCTACATTCACGCATGAGGAGTTATTCAGGAAGGAGAATGATGTAGGTAAAGTAAACATTGGCAGTGAGCTGGATGATTTTGTAATAACTGAGAGGAAAGTGGAGGAGAGATTGTTGAGGATAAACATAAAAAAGGCACCTGGGGTGGATGGGATCTATCCAGTTATATTAAAGGAGGCAGCAAAGGAAGTATGCAAACCCCTAGCCATAATTATGAGAGCTTCTTTGGACTCAGGGGAGGTACCCATAGACTGGAGATGTGCAAATGTAACCCCAATTCACAAAGGAGGATCAAAGGCTGACACAAGTAATTATAGACCTGTTAGTTTAACTTCTGTTCCAGGTAAATTAATGGAGGCACTGGTTAAAGAAGCACTGCAGGATCATCTAGACAAGAATTCAGTTATAGCTCAGACGCAGCATGGTTTTGTTAAGGGCAGGTCTTGCCTGACCAATTTGATTGGATACTATGATGTAGTCACAAAAGAACTGGATGCAGGGAATAACTTTGATATTATATATTTGGATCTTAGAAAGGCTTTTGATACTGTTGCACATGGAAGACTGCTGCACAAATTGGAGCAGTGTGGCATTGGAGGCAAATTGCTGCTATGGATAAGGGGATGGTTGAGTGGCAGAAGACAGAGAGTGGTAATCAATGGACACTGCTCAACGTGGACTAATGTTATTAGTGGAGTTCCTCAAGGTTCAGTGTTGGGTCCATTGTTGTTTTCGGTGTTTATGAATGATATTGATGATGGGATATCAAGTTTAATGTCTAAGTTTGCAGATGATACAAAGGTTGGCAGGGTCGTTAAGGACACTACTGACGCTATGCTGCTGCAACAGGATCTGGAAAGGTTGAACAGATGGGCTGAGAGGTGGCAAATGAAGTTTAACATTGACAAATGTAAAGTACTACATATGGGTAACAGTAACCCCAGAGCAATGTATCAACTCTGCGGTACTACACTGACAGTGGTGGAGAATGAAAAGGACCTGGGGGTAATTGTGCAGGCAGATATGAAGTTCTCTGAGCAGTGCAGACGAGCTGCAAGAGTAGCTCATGGTGTCTTGTCAATGATATACAGGAATTTTTCTAGCAGGGATAAGGAGGTGATTATTCCCTTGTATAAGGCAATGGTTAGGCCACATCTTGAGTACTGTATACAGGTCTGGAGGCCTCATTTCAAGAAGGATGTAGAGCTGCTGGAACGGGTACAGAGAAGGGCAACAAGATTAGTAAATGGAACAAAGGGTTGCTCTTACGAAGAAAGGCTTAAGTTTTGCAAATTACAGAGTCTGGAGACTAGGCACCGGCGAGGTGATCTGATAGAGGTGTATAAGGCTTTGAATGGTTTGAGCATGCTCAATGCCAATGGGATTCTTCATCTTTCTCAGAATAATCACCTCAGAGGGCATAAATTCAAATTGAGGAAGGACGGATGTCGGATAGATGTGCGGAAATTTGCCTTTGGCCAGCGGGTGGTTGGTTGGTGGAACCGACTTCCATCACTTGTTGTTGAAGTTGATAGCCTAAACAAATTTAAAGCTCAACTGGACAGGTATTTCGAACGAACGGAGGGGTGAAATGGGAGAGGGTTTTTTTTTTTTTTTTTTTTGGCTGATGCTGAATAAGCTTGCTTTCTTGCATCATATGCCTCTACTAATGCTAATGCTAATGCTAACTTGGTTACATAAAAATGACTTACTTTCTGTGTGAGTGAGATAGCTGAGCAAGAATAAACATTTGGAAAGGAAAAAGTGGTCACCAAGACAGTTTGTGATGCTAGGTTCAAAGAACATTAAACATGAGCAACTAGAAGACTGAAACAGGTCACTGAAGCACTGAATAAAGAAGGAAAGTGTTTCAAGTATGTTTGCACTGAATTTATTTTGTTTACATATGAAAATATTAAATCAGAAATTTTTGTTGAACCTTAAATCCCCAAGCTGCTGCCAGACTCTGCATTTGAAGAATCCACCAAACCAAAGTAAAAGAGTTGTGCTTGGACTGGCTTTAAAAATGTAACACACAATTTTTTCTGATACAATAAGTGCCCAGATTATGAGATGATTGTGATTGACAAGCTGGAGAGGTTCAGAAAACTAGGCTGCAATATGAGTGTTGTACACTTTTTTCATTCTCATCTCAACTATGTTCCAGAATATTTAGGTAGTTTAAGTGAAGAGAATATGGAAGATCCCATCAGGATATAAAAGAAATGAAAGAAAAAGGTACACAGGGGATGGAATGTTAATATAATGGCCTACTACTGCTGGACACTAAAAAGAGGAACAGTCGCTGAAACCAGATGCCTGAGAAAGCCAAAGAGGGAAAAGTTTAACCCACTGTAGTATATAAGAAATACAGTTTTCAGCTACCATCTATACTTGACAGATGGATATACCTTTTGTTGTTTCTGATTTTTATGTATTTTTTTTGGTAATTTTTTAATAAAAATAACCTATCTGAAAAAAAGATCTGTAAAATATATATATAAAAAACAAACCCATAAAACTTGTCCACTTGATATCGAAGGTTCGATTGTTGATGATTCTGCTCAGGTAGTTGATAAACTGAATGAGTATTTTGCATCTACATTTAAACATGAGAAATTCTGTAGGGAAGCGGAATCCAGAAGCTTATCAAACTCTAACAGGGAGTTAAATTATTTTGAAATAACTGAAAGTAAAGTGGAGGGTAAATTATTGAGGTTAAGGAAGTCAGCACCTGGAGTGAATGGGATATATCCAGTTATATTAAAGGATGCAGCAAAGGAAGTAAGCAGGCCCTTAGCCATGATTATGATGGCATCCTTGGATTCAGGGAAGGTCCCCACAGATTGGAGATGTACAAATGTATCCCCAATTCACAAAGAGGGATCGAGAGGTGACATGAGTAATTACAGACCTGTTAGTTTAACTTCTGCTCTGGGGAAAATAATGGTGTCGCTAGTTAAAGAAATGCTGCAGGATTATCTAGACAAGACTGCATTTATAGTTCAGACACACCATGGGTTTGTTAAGGGGAACTGTTGTCTGACCAATTTGATTGGATACTACGATGTGGTCATAAATTCTTGTCATCTAACGGTTAAATTATTTATAAAATGATATAATTCATCCTAAGAATTCTGATGACTATCACTTAATTGATATTAGATGAATGCAAAATTTTTATCCATATACAGCTTAACATATGAGCACAGTACATTATTCCTAAAGATACAAATAAAATACCTTGACCAAGATTCAGAAAATCAGTGTCACTTGATGTACCAGAAGAAGAAGTCCCCAGGTTCCTAACATGAGCATAGGCTTTGCTTGTTGCCATTGCAGCATCTTCCAGCTGTTCTTTAAGTTCATCAGTCATGACAATGCCATTCTGTTTCAAAGCTAATCAGAGAAAATATAAAATTTTTAATTATAAAATAAGGGTTCAGAAACTAAGTTTTTCTTAAATCAATGACAAATAATCATGAAAAATAATGAATATTTAATTAAAAAAAAAAACATATGAGATATAGAACTTCTTTACAGAAAACCCCTCTCAATTCTACTTATTTACAATCCATATGGTAAGTTGAAACTAAGAGAACAAGAAACCTGAGGGAGGGAAAACCAGAGAAAAGTACTATACCCACAAAGTGCACATCATTGGAGTGTGTACCCGCCACTGTTATAAACAACATGGGGGACCTTAAAAGTAAAATGTCAAGGAAAACGAAATAGCTCTTTTTAAGGCCACTATCATTGTCAATTAAGGACAGAGATTTTTAAAGGCTTGGATGTCAATAAACTTAATTTTGTCTAAACATTAGATTCCAGAAAATTCACAGGGAGTCTGGCATTCAGTGTGTAGGCATACTCTGATTTATATTTGGTTGTGGGCATTGCCTACACTTTCCTTAATTTGTAGTTATTATTTAGCTTAATCAAATTTTGCATCATCTAACAGGGGGTTTTTGTATGTGTCAGGCACATGGTGAAAATCTCAGTAAGTGAGGTTCCACTATGTGTGCCACTAGTCCTAGTGAAAATGAGAAAGTAAGTGCACATGTTAGAGATATCACTGCAGGGTAATGGAGAATGAAAAATATCTGGTGGTAATTGTGCAGTCACACATGAAGTTTTCTGAGCAGTGCAGACAGGTTGCAAGAGTAGCTCAAGGGGTCTTCCTAACCAATGCTGAGCAAATGTATTTTACTAGACAGCAAAATACAATGGCTCAACCATGTTGTAAAATAATATAATATATATCATTGATAGGCAGCAGGGCAACCAATGAGATACACTATGTTGTTTAACTCATTGATATTGTATGGGTGTTTACCGGGATTTCTGAATATGGAGGCAATAGTAGAATAATACAAAAAATTAATTTTATGCCAATGAGCTTAAAGATGTTTTGAATTATGTTGCATAAGCTTGCTTTCTTGCATCATTTGTCACTACTCATGCTAGAAGGTCCCTGTGGGCTGAAGATATGTGAATGTATTCCCAATTGTTTAAGTGGAAACAAAGGGCAACACAGGTAATTACATAACTGTTAGCATGATTTCTGTTACAGCAAAAATAATGGAGTCACTCTTTAAAGACCAAGACCATCTAGACAGGAATGCAGTTATACTGTAGTCACAGCATGGATCTGCTAAGGGGCATACCTGTCTGAACATTCTGACTGGATGCAAAAGTAATTTTGATATACTTGGATTCCAAAAAAGCTCTTCATACTGTTGCACATAAAAGACTGCTGTACAAATTGGAGCAGTGTGGCATTAAAGACAGGTTACTGCTATGGATAGAGGAGACTTTGGTTGGTAGAAGACAGAGGGGTTATCAACAGGCACTGCTCTTCTTGGAGTTATGTTATTAGTCAAGTACTCCAGGTTTCAGAGCAGGCCTTATTTGTTTTCTATGTTTATTAATGATGGTGATGTAGGTATATCACACATAATGTCTAAGTTGACAAATGATACAAAGGTTGGCAAAGTGGTAAATGACAGTAATCAGGGTATGCTACTGCAACAATATCTAGAAAAATTAGGTAGATGGGCTGAGAAGTAGCAATTAACGTTTAATATCGACAAATGCAAAGTTGTTCATATGGGGAGCAGGAATCCCAGATTAACAAACAAACTGTGTGGTACCACACTCACGGAAGTAGAGAATGCAAAAAAACCTGGGGGTAACTGTGCAGCTAAATCTGAAATTCTCTGGGCAGTGTGGACAGGTTGCCAGGACAGCTCATGGGGTTTTGTCAATGATACACAGAAATTCTGCAAGCAGAGATAAGGAGGTGGTTATCCCATTCTTTAAACCAATAATCAAGTCCACATCTGGAGTAGATCTGGAGGCCTTCATTTATGGAAGGATGTGGATCTGCTGCAACAGGTGCAGAGAAGAGCAATGAGATTAGTGAGAGAAACAATGGGTAATTTAACCAGGTAAGGCTTCATTTCTGCAAACTGCAGGACCTGGAAACTAGGCAGCTGTGAGGTGATCTGATGGAAGTGTTAAGGCTTTGAATGTATTGAGTAAACTCAATGCTGAGGAAATCCTACCACTTGTTCAGACTACATACAGGAGGAGGCATAAGTTCAAACTGAGGAAGAATGGTTGCAAGGAAGATGTACAGAAATTTGTACATCTTCCATCACTCACATCTAGTGATGTAGAGGTGAGTAGTTTGAATAAATTAAAGGAAGAACCAAAAAAAAAAAACTGTCAGAAGGGATGGGCAGCTAATGTGGGAAGTGTTGGCTTTTTTTTATTTATTTTTCTTTTTGACTGATACTGTATAAGCTTGCTTTCTTGCATCATTTACCCCAAGGGTAGGGACACCAAAATGCTGTCTCCTAGTAGGTTAAATGTGTGTGGTAAGGCAAGCAATTCAGCAAGTGATATGACCGCATTAATTACTTGAAAGTGGTTTGGGGTAGGTAGCCCCTAGCACAAGACAAGTACAAACTGCAGAGCAGAGCTTGTGTTCCAAGTTGGCTCCAAAAGAGCAATTTTTTGTTGCATTTAATACATATAAAAGAGATTTTTTTTTAATATTGGGGAAGGGATATGAATCATAGTGCAAAAGCTGACCTGAATATCTGCATTTTCTGTAGATATATGTGAAAAGAGACATGCCTTGGTTTTTTTTTTTTTTTTTCATGGTCATATTTAAAAACGTAATACTGTTGTCCAAGGAACATCCTTTTTAACCTGTATCTACAGAAAACTTACATGCTCAGGTTAGTTTCTACACTATAATTCACATAGCTCTTCCCATGACATTGGATATGGTGTTAAATGCAAAGAAATAGTATACTCCCTGGAAGCCAACTTTGAACATGAGCTCCACTATTTGAGCCCAGCCATTTGTGGTAGGGAGTTACTTCCCCATAGTAATAAATGAGGTCATATTTATATGCTGCTAACCCACGTAGTTTATCAAAAATGTTTAACCTATTGGAGACCATAGCATGCATAATCTTCCATAGTACATTAGCTAGCAGAATTAAAAACATATTTAATCACACTGACATAAAAGTAGTTTTTTGTATTATTCTACTCTTGGTTCCGGCAATCTTAGTAAACCTTCCTATAATACTAGTGAGTTAAACAATGCAGTGTATCTCACTGATTTCCAGCACGGATACCCATCAGAATATGTTGGCTCAACCTTCGTTAAGTATGGAGCAATGATGTCTCCAACACGTGCATTTACTTTCACACATATGGTATATATAGCAGAACTGTGCTAACTGAGATTACAACAGATGATGCAAAAATTTTCATTAAGCAATAGAATGACTACAAATTATAGACCATGTAGGAGCTGGACACAGGCAAATATAAATAGAATAACACACACTGAATGGGAGACCACCGTGTCAAATTTCCTGAAATCTGGCACTTAGACAAAGTTAATCAGTGACCAATCTGGTATGTGCTCTCTCTCACTCTCAGTTCACATGGCTTTAAAAATCCATGTTCTTTCTGCGCACATCCTTATATGGTAATTGGGCAATGATGATGATGACTTAAAAATGCCTGTGCCTTTCTTACCGTTTTACTTTTAAGGTTCCCCCCCCACCTTTTAATGATGATATACACTAAGTGATCACTGAATTATGACCACCTACCTAATACTTCGTAGGCCCTTTTTCCCTCAGTACAGCAGCTATCCAACAAGACATTGATTCAACAAGATGTCAGAAGCGTTCGGGAGGTATGGCCAACCAAGCTGTGTGTAATGTGGTTGCAATGCAGGTATAGAGGTGATTGGTATATCCAGATGCCCAATATACCTTTCCATAGTATCCCACAAGTGCTCTATGGGATGATATTGGGGGATTTCAGAGGCCAATTGATATGCTGGAAGTCAGAACTGTAATCCTCAAACCATTCCTGCACAACAAGTGCCTGATGGCTTGGCACATTGTCATCTTGGAAAACACCATCGCCATTCAGGAAAAAGTGTAACGTAGTGGGGTGTACACAGTCAGCAAGCAGTTGACGATAGAGGAGACCACTTATACATTCTACATGCACCGGGGGTAAAAGTTCCTGCCAGTGAAACATGGCCCATACCAGACAACTGCCTCCACTGGCCTGCACTTTTGATACCATGCATGATGGATCAAGCCTCATTTTGTTGATGCCAAATCCGCACATGACCATCCATGGTGTGGAGTAATAATGTGACTCATCCGACCAGCATACTTTTTTTCAGTCTTCTAACGTACAACTTGCATGCTCTTCGCACCAATTTTACACCAATGAACCTTGGTTAGGAGAGGATGCTGTAGGGATAATCTGCTGGTATAGCCCATACATGCGAGCATGTGATTCATGGTCATGCCAGATATTGTTCTGGGTTGGCCCATGTTGTATTGGGTAGTCAACTCTTCAACATTGCTGAGTCTGTTGTTCGCCTGTACGAGTTGTTAGATCTGGCGTTCAGCTCTAAACATAACCTTTTGCTGACCTTTGCAGCTTTGCTGCAGGGTCGTTGTTGGTCATTTTGACGCCCGTCCTGGTATACTTTAACTACGGCGGCTCTCGAACACCCCACCAGTTCAGCCATTTCGAAAATAGAGTAGTGGCTACTAAACTACTGACACCTTATCTATGCTATGTAGGTCGATTAACTCCACACTTTTATACCTCATGTGGTCAACAGGTCGCATTCAGTTTTCATAGGGGTAGTCATAATTCAGTGATCACTCAGTGTATATTCACTACAATTATGTACACTTCGTAGGGATTACAATTTTCCATGGTTCCTGCCCATCAGTTCTCTTAGTTTCCACCTTCCATATGGAATTTAAGCTAGCAGGATTATAAGGTGAGCTTTTTTTTTATTTTTATTGTATTGTACATAACTACAGTCATCCTTAGGAGCATTAATCTTAGTTTTGGCTTCAAAAATAGATGACATTAAGTGTACCTACTTTGGCACACAACACTTTGATAAAGAGTTGAGTGTACTTACTTTACTTTGATAAAAATTAATAGAACTAAATTTTAGTTTTATTATGCTATAATATTTTTATAATTTTAAAAGTTAAACATTTTTAGAGGTAACAATGAGTAGTAATTTATTTTGCTATTAAACTAAAAAAGGTAAGTACAGCATGTCACAGGACTTTCTGACTGACAGGGGAAATATTGTGATGATCAGAGAATGGCTGTGAGCGAGTTAATACTTTTTTCTTTGCATTCATTGTCATGTGAGTGCAGAACTTTGGAGCTTCATTTCTGAGTGCAAGATGCAGGGAGTGAAAAAAAAAAAAAAAACATTAAATTAAAACTTTGTGTACTGTTAAGCGAGACTGAGTCCCTGAGAAAATGAGTTAATGTACTAGAGAAAAATCAGACTGATGGATCAAGAGAGACTAAAATTTCTAGTTCTGTGGTAGGAAACACTTGAGTCTAGCCCCAGGACTGGATCTTTCAGTGCAGAATGCTCTGGTACCACAGCAGGTAGTCTTATTGGGTAATTCAACTGCAAGGGAAACTGGAAATATATTCAGATGAAAATGAGAAATATACTTTGTAATAAGAGAATGGATGCTTCGTGGGAAGTGATGATGTAACTAACCGGTCATCAGCAGGAGCACTACCAACTGTAACAAAGATTGCCATTGGTCTGTTGGACCTCAAATTTTCTTCTTTATTTCTGAAGAAAAGTTTCTGAATTGTGCTAGAAGTACACCACTGCTTGACCAAAAGGTCAAGCGGTGGTGTACTTCACCAATGGATTGCAATGCTTATTAAATGTACTTTTTTTTAAAGAAAAATCTTAAAATTTAAAAATATTTTTTTTACACCTGTTATTTTTAATGAACCAAACATTGATTCAACTAAAAAAATAAAAGCACTATAAACATAAAATATAAAAAAAAAAGTTATTATTCTTTTCCATTTTCAAATTTATAAAATCGCTCAGCTCACGAAACCTCGGCAGTACACACTTACACTTCTGCATTACACATGGACAGAAGTATTCTACAAGACATCACAGAGAGGTAATTTCTACTTTTCTTAACTAACGTACACTTCTTTAGTTTAGATTTCTGCTTAGCATGTAAAAAATTCTGAGGACACCAATACTATTAAATGTAATTCTATTTGCTTAGTAATAATTCAAAAACTAAAATTCAATTGCTCTAGCCCATAATTCATGTGTGTGTGTGTGTGTGTGTGTGTGTGTGTTTCTCCTCCTACTGAGAATACAACTATGACAATTATTCATTTAATTTTTACTATTGGATTATTCTAGTGATATTTCACTCTTAAGATAGCTGACCAGGCTAGCCGGGTGGGTAAAGTGCCTGCCTGGCAACCCAAAGGTCGCGGGTTCGTATCACGCCTCGGGATTGGATCAAAGTACTGCAAAAGCCTTGGGAGGTGCATTATGGACACAGAAGTCGATGCACCAACTACTACAAAAAAAAAAAATAAATAAATAAATAAATATTTCTTGGTTTCCATATCACTACAGCCAGTTAAATTTATTTATTTCAGCATTTTTATTGCCTATTTATTTTTCTCAAACATTATAAACAGGAAATACAGATTTCCTGTTTATTACAATTCTCCACTATAACTGGTGATTCCATCATAATATGTTTTCTTTCTTCAAATAAATAAATTAGCATTAGTAGAGGAATTTGATGCAAGAAAGCAAGCTTATGCAGCATTAGCCAAAAAAAATAAATAAATAAAATAAAATAAAATAAATAAATAAAAAAAAAAAATAACCACTTCACCCCTCTGTTCGTTCGAAATAACTGTCCAGCTGAGCCTTAAACTTATTTAGGCTATCAATTTCCACGACAAGGGATGGAAGTCTGTTCCACCAACCAACCACCTGCTGGCTAAAGGCAAATTTCCGCACATCTATCCTACATCTGTCTTTCCTCAATTTGAATTTATGCCCTCGCAGATGATTATTCTGAGCAAGAGGGAGAATCCCATCAGCATTGAGCATACTCAAACCATTCAAGGCTTTATACACCTCTATCAGATCACCTCGCTGGAGCCTAGTCTCCAGACACTGTAATTTGCAAAACTTAAGTCTTTCTTCGTGAGGGCACCCCTTTGTTCCATTCACTACTCTTGTTGCCCTTCTCTGTACTCATTCCAGCAGCTCTACATCCTTCTTGAAATGAGGCTTCCAGGCCTGTATACAGTACTCTAGGTGTGGTCTGACCATTGCCTTATACAAGGGAATAATCACCTCCTTATCCCTGCTAGAAAAATTCCTATATATCATTGACAATACACCATGAGCTACTCTTGCAGCCCGTCTGCACTGCTCAGAGAACTTCATATCTGCCTGCACAACCACCCCCAGGTCCTTTTCATTCTCTATCACTGTAAGTGTAGTACCACAGAGTTGATACGTTGCTATGGGGTTGCTGTTTCCCATATGTAGTACTTTACATTTGTCAATGTTAAACTTCATTTGCCACCTCTCAGCCCATCTGCTCAACCTTTCCAGATCCTGTTGCAGCAGCTTAGTGTCAGTAGTGTCCTTGACAACCCTGCCAACCTTTGTATCGTCTGCAAACGTGGACATTAAGCTTGATATACCATCATCGATATCACTTATAAATACAGAAAACAATAATGGATCCAATAATGAACCCTGAGGGACTCCACTAATAACATTAGTCCACGATGAGCAGTGCCCATTGATTACCACTCTCTGTCTTCTCCCCCTCAACCACACCTTTATCCACAGCAGCAATTTGCCTCCAATGCCACACTGGTCCAATTTGTGCAGCAGTCTTCCATGTGCAACAGTATCAATAGCCTTTCTAAGATCCAAGTACATAATACCAAAGTTATTCCCTGCATCCAGTTCTTTTGTGACTGCATCATAGTATCCAATTAAATTGGTTACAGGCAAGACTTCCCCTTAACAAAACCATGCAGTGTCCGAGCTATAACTGAAGTCTTGTCTAGATGATCCTGCAGTGCTTCTTTAACCAGTGCCTCCATTAATTTTCCAGGAACAGAAGTTAAACTCACAGGACTATAATTACTTGTGTTATAATTACTCCTTTGTGAATTGGGGTCACATTTGCACATCTCCAGTCCATGGGTACCCCCCCTGAGTTCAAAGAAGTTCTCATTATTATGGCTAAGGGTTTGCTTACTTCCTTCGCTGCCTCCTTTAATATAACTGGATAGATCCCATCCACCCCAGGTGCCTTTCTTGTGTTTATCTTCAACAATTTTGCCTCCACTTTACTCTCAGAGATTACAAGATTCTCTATCTTACTTTGCTGAATAACTACTCACATGTGAATGTCGATGCAAAATATTCATTTAGTTTGTTAGCTACCTGAGCAGCATCATCAACAGTTGACCCATCGATATCAAGTGGACCAATCTGATTCATCCCCTTCCTTCTAGAGTTTACATACGTAAAGAATTCTTTGCTGTTTTTCTTTGCATCCCTTGCCAAAGATATCTCGTAATCTACCTTCGCCTGCCTAACCTCCTTTGTAACTTGATTACAGATCAACTTATATCTACCATAGGCTTCTGTGTCACGTGTTAATTTGTATGTATCCCATGCATTTTTCTTCTCTGCCATATGTCTCATTAGTTCATCTGACTTCCATTTAGGCCTAAACCTTGAACAATATTTCTTAGTTGGTATGTAAAGGCTAGTAGCTTCCAAGATAAGTTCTTTGAATGCTTCCCATTTTGAATTTGCTGTTGGTAACATCATCAGTTGGTCCCACTGTATAGAATTTAAATACTGTCTCAGTCCATTGTAGTCGCCTTTACGAAAGCAATAACCCTTCTCTTTACCCCTAATGGGTAAAGAGAAGGGTTACCTCTTTGAGTAAATCCCACTTCAGCACACTGTTATGACTGCCACCTAGTGGTTCCTTTATCTGCAATTCTCAATGCATGAAGAATCACTACTGATAATCAAACCAAGAGTATTACTCCCTCCCGAACATGCTGATGTAGAAAACAATCATCCAATAAATCCCCAAAAGCCTTGCTAGTGTGTGAGTGACCAGCCCCCAAATTCCAGTCAATATCTGGGAAATTAAAATCCCCCATTATAAGACTCTCTGATTTACTGGCCTACTCTATTTCCCTGTACAGTTTCTTATTATACTCATCAGAGTCATTAGGCCTATAGCACACTCCTACTCTCAATTTTGATTTCCCAATGCTTATGTCAGACCAAACTGACTCGACACTGCACTGTCCAGTGATGTCGACTGGCTTCACTTCCCTGGATTTGAATGTATTACTTAACTAATAGCATAACCCCTCCTCCCTTCCTATCCTGTCTATCCTTTCTGTAGACAGTGTACTTCCCAAATTCCAGTTCTGCATTCCTTATATCTGTGTGAAACCACGTCTCTGAAATCCCAACAATATCTGCCTTTGATGTTTTGAGCAATACCTCAAATTCATCAAATTTATTTACTAAACTCCTAGCATTAGCGTACACACAAGTATACATGCACCTGTTCCTATTCTTAGCTACCCTAACACAAACTAGGTGTTTACTTGTACCCCAATGATTCCCAGCAGTCTCTGAAATATCCTGCATCTTATTTTCGAGGTTGCTGCTCATTCCAATAGAAGCAGTGCAAGAATCACTTTCACCTCTGCCAGTGGCTACTGTTAATCTATTAGTCCTTGTATCCCCGCCAATCTAGCACTTTTCCGACCCATTTAACACTGCCTCGATAGCATCAGCAAACATTCTTGCACCCTTTCTATTTAAGTGTATCCCATCCCTGTAGAAGTGATACAATAAACCATTTTAAATAATAATTAAAAACACAAAACAGAATTTAAAGCCTAGAAATAGAGTGAACTGTACTCTAGGTAGTTGAAAAAAAAATCTAAAATCTTGGAATTGTGCATGTAAAAAACATCTAGACTTTATCAATAACATTGCATTTTTTATAAAATAAAACTTTCAAAATATTTATCAAAGGAAAGATTCATAAGTCTATTCGGTACTTTATTAAAAATCTCAAATTTTGTGCTAAATACATCAATAAACAACAAAAATTCAATTATTTCAAATTTTATTTTAAATCCATCAGAGAAGTCTATGTTGCTAGAAATAAGTAGTAATAGACTTTGAGGAACAGTCTCAACTCAAGCATCTCGAGTGCATTTTAGTATTAATAGCGGCAAATTTTGTAAGAAAGCAAGCTTAAACAGCACAGTCAAAAAAAAAAAAATCCCATTTCACCTATCCATCCCCTCCAATAGTTTGTCTAGTTCTTTCTTGAATTTATTGAAACTAACCACTTCCACAACAATGGATGATAGCTTGTTACAGCAATCAACCATCCTTCCTCAATTTTAATTTGTCACCTCATGAGTGTAGTCTAAGAAATAGGAAGAATCCCATCAGCAATGTCTGCTCAAGCAATTCAAGCCTTAAACCTCATTCATTAGCATTAGCATTAGTAGAGGCATTTGATGCAAGAAAGCAAGCTTATGCAGCATCAGCCAAAAAAAAAAAAAAAAAAAACCCACTTCCACTTCACCCCTCTGTTCGTTCAAAATACCTGTCCAGCTGAGCCTTAAGCTTATTTAGGCTATCAACCTCCACCACAAGGGATGGAAGTTTGTTCCACCAACCAACCACCTGCTGGCTAAAGGCAAATTTCCGCATGTCTATCTTACATCTGTCTTTCCTCAATTTGAATTTATTATTATTTTTTTTTTATTATTTTTTTTTTGGTAGTTGTTGGCGCATCGGCTTCTGTGGCCATAGTGCACCTCCCAAGTTTTTTGCAGTACATTGATCCAAGCCCGAGGCGGGATTCGAACCCGCGACCGTTGGGTTGCCAGGCAGGCACTTTACCCACCTGGCTAGCCCGGTCGGCGCAATTTGAATTTATGCCCTCTCAGGTGATTCCTCTGAGCTAGAGGAAGAATCTCATCAGCATTGAGCATGCTTAAACCATTCAAGGCTTTATACACCTCAATCAGATCACCTCGCTGGTGCCTAGTTACCAGACACTTTAATTTGCAAAACTTAAGCCTTTCTTTGTAAGAGCACCCCTTTGTTCCATTCACTAATCTTGTTGCCCTTCTCTGTACTCGTTCCAGCAGCTCTACATCCTTCTTGAAATTAGGCCTCCAGACCTGTATACAGTACTCTAGGTGTGGCCTGACCATTGCCTTATACAATGGAATAATCACCTCCTTATCCCTGCTGGAAAAATTCCTGTATATCATTGACAATACTCCATGAGCTACTCTTGTAGCCTGTCTGCACTGCTCAGAGAACTTCATATCTGCCTGCACAACCACCCCCAAGTCCCTTTCATTCTCTACCACTGTCAGTGTAGTACCACAGAGTTGATACGTTGCTCTGTGGTTGCTGTTTCCCATATGTAGTACTTTACATTTGTCAATGTTAAACTTCATTTGCCACCTCTCAGCCCATTTGCTCAACCTTTCCAGATCCTGTTGCAGCAGCATAGTGTCAGTAGTGTCCTTGACAACCCTGCCAACCTTTGTATCGTCTGCAAACTTAGACATTAAGCTTGATATATACCATCATCAATATCATTTATATATACAGAAAACAATAATGGACCCAACACAGCTCTGAGGGACTCCACTAATAACATTAGTCCACGATGAGCAGTGTCCATTGATTACCACTCTCTGTCTTCTCCCCCTCAACCACCCCTTTATCCATAGCAGCAATTTGCCTCCAATGTCACACTGCTCCAATTTGTGTAGCAGTCTTCCATGTGCAACAGTATCAAAAGCCTTTCTAAGATCAAAGTATATAATATCAAAGTTATTCCCTGAATCCAGTTCTTTTGTGACTGCATCATAGTATCCAATCAAGTTGGTCAAGCAAGACTTCCCCTTAACAAAACCATGCTGTGTCTGAGCTATAACTGAAGTCTTGTCTAAATGATCCTGCAGTGCTTCTTTAACCAGTGCCTCCATTACTTTTCCTGGAACAGAAGTTAAGCTCACAGGTCTATAATTACTTGTGTCAGCCTTTGATCCTCCTTTGTGAATTGGGGTTACATTTGCACATTTCCAGTCTATGGGTACCTCCCCTGAGTCCAAGGAAGCTCTCATAATTATGGCTAAGGGTTTTCTTACTTCCTTTGCTGCCTCCTTTAATATAACTGGATAGATCCCATCCACCCCGGGTGCCTTTCTTGTGTTTATCTTCAACAGTTTCTCCTCCACTTTACTCCCAGTTATTTCAAGATTCTGTAGCTTACTGCTAGAGTTGAATACACCTCTGGCATTCCCCTTGCTGAATAACTCCTCATGTGTGAATGTCGATGCAAAATATTCATTTAGTTTGTTAGCTTCCTGTGCAGGATCATCAACAGTTGACCCATCAATATCAAGTGGACCAATCTGATTCATCCCCTTCCTTCTAGAGTTTACATAAGTAAAGAACTCTTTGCTGTTTTTCTTTGCATCCCTTGCCAAGGATTTCTCATAATCTGCCTTCGCCTGCCTAACCTCCTTTGTAACTTGGTTGCATATCACCTTGTACCTATCATAGGCTTCTGTGTCATGTGTTAATTTGTAAGTATCCCATGCATTTTTCTTCTCTGCCATATGCCTCATTAGTTCATCTGACATCCATTTTGGCCTAAACCTTGAACAATATTTCTTAGTTGGTATGTAAAGCCTAGTAGCTTCCAAGATAAGTTCTTTGAATGCTTCCCATTTTGAATTTGCTGTTGGTAACATCATCAGTTGGTCCCACTGTATAGAATTTAAATACTGTCTCAATCCATTGTAGTCGCCTTTACGGAAGCAATAACCCTTCCCTTTACCCCTAATGGTAGTTACCTCTTTGAGTAAATCCCACTTCAGCACACTGTGATCACTGCCACCTAGTGGTTCATTTATCTGCAGATTCTTAATGCACGAAGAATCACTGCTGATAATCAAATCAAGTGTATTACTCCCTTTACTTGCCTCCCGAACATGCTGATGTAGAAAACAATCATCCAAGTGTGTGAGTAACCAGCCCCCAAATTCCAGTCAATATCTGGGAAATTAAAATCTCCCATTATAAGACTCTCTGATTTACTGGCCCACTCTATTTCCCTGTACAGTTCCTTATTATACTCATCAGAGTCATTAGGCCCATAGCACACTCCTACTCTCAATTTTGATCTCCCAATGCTTATGTCACACCAAACTGACTCAACACTGCACTGTCCAGCGATGTCGACTGGCTTCACTTCCTTGGTTTTTATGTGTTTCTTAACTAATAGCATAACCCCTCCCCCCTTCCTATCCTGTCTATCCTTTCTGTAGACGTTGTACTCCCCAAATTACAGTTCTGCATCCCTTATATCTGTGTGACACCACGTCTCTGATATCCCAACAATATCTGCCTTTGATGTTTTGAGCAATACCTCAAATTCATCAAATTTATTTACTAAACTCCTAGCATTGGTGTACATGCAAGTATACCTGCACCTGTTTCTATTCTTAGCTACCCTAACACAACCCATGTGTTTACTTGTACCGCAATGGCTCCCAGCAGTCTCTGAAATACCATGCATCTTGTTTTTCAGGCTTCTGCTCATTCTAATAGAAGCAGTGCAAGAATCTCTTTCACCTCTGCCAGTGGCTACTGTCAATCTATTGGTCTTTGTCTCCCCCCAAGCTAGCAGTTTTCCTATCATATCATACCATTCATATCACCTTGCAGGTGCCTAGTCTGCAGACACGGCAATTTTCAAATTGAAGCCTTTCTTGGTAAGAGTACCCCTTTGTTCCCCAGAACAATCACATTACCCTGCTCTGTACCCCTCCGGCAGCTCTACATCCTTCCTAAAATGAGGTCCCCAGACCTATGCAGTACTCAAGATGTGGCTCGACCTCTGCCTTATACAATAGGATAACCACCTCCGTATCTATGTAGAAAATTCTTGTATATCATTAACAAGACCCCATGAGCCGTCCAGGCAGCATGTCTGCACCGCTCGGAAAACTTCATATCAGGCTACCCAATTATCCTCAGGACCTTTTGCACTACCTTGAATGTAGTACCATACAGTTGATACGTTAATCTGGGATTACTACTACCCTTATGCCATATCCTGCATTTGTCAATGTTAAACTTCATCTGCCATTTCGCAGCCATTTGGCTAATTTTTCTAGATCTTGATGCAGCAGTATATGTTATTGTCATTAACCAACCTGCCAACCTTTGAATCATCTGCAAATTTTAAGACATTTGGCCAGTATATTCTTATTAATATCATTAATAAATACAGAAAACAACAATGGGCCCAGCAATGAACCCCGTAGGACTCCACTAATAATATTAGTCCACGAAGACCAGTGTGTGTATTTATAACCACTCTCTGTTTTCTCCCATTTAACCATCCCATTATCCATAGCAAAAACTTTCCTGGGAGCATAAATTCATGGCACACTGCTCCAATTTGTACAGTAGTATTTTATGTGCAAAAGTATCACACGCTTTCCTGAAATCGAAGTATACTATATCAAAATTAATTTTTGCATCCAGTTCCTTTGTCACTGTACCACAGAATCCAATCAAATTGGTCAGATAAGATCTCCCCTTAACAAATCCATTCTGTGATTGAAGTATAACCGCTCTCCTGTCTAGATGGTCCTGCATTACTTTATTAATCAGTGACTACATTATTTTCCCTGGAACAGAAGTTAAGCTAACAGGTTTTAATTACTCATGTCATCCTTTAATGCCCCTTTGTGAATTGGGGATACATTCACACATTTCAGTCCACAAGACCCTATCCTGACTCTAAATACACTCTCATAATCACGGCCAAGGGTTTGCTTACCTCCTTTGCGTAATTTTCCAGAGATTGACTGGAATTTGTGGGTTGGTCACACATACCAGCAAGACTTTTGTGGATTTATTGGATGATTGCTTTTGCAGCAGCATGTTCGGGAGGCAAACAGAGGGAGTAATACTCATGATCTGATTATCAGTTATTGTTGTTATTGTTATTTGGTTTTCAGGAGCATTAGCAACTAAGGCCATATTGCTCCGGGGATATGAGGTGGTCATTCCCTGACCTTTCCGCATCCTCCGTATTTGGTGGTGACGGGCTCGAACCCCGGTCTAATCAAGAAGCGTGTGCTATGCACTGCTGCTCCTTCCCACCTGGCTACGGAGGTGCCTGATTATCAGTAGTGATTCTTCATGAATTGAATCTGCAGATAAAGGAACCAATAGGTGGCAGTGATCACAGTGTGCTGAAGTGGGATTTACTCAAAGCGGTAACTACCATCAGGGGTAAAGGGAAGGGTTTTTGCTTTCATAAAGGTGACTACAGTATTTAAATTCTATATGGTGAGACCAACTGATGATTTTGCCAAGAGCAAATTCAAAATGGGAAGCATTCAAAGAAATAATCTTGGAAGCTACTAGGCTTTTCATACCAAATAAGAAATATTGTTCAAGATTTAGGCCTAAATGGATGTCAGATGAACTAATTAGACATGTGGCAGAGAAGAAAAATGCATGGGACACATAAATTAACAGGTGACGCAGAAGCCTATGATAGATATATAATAGGCTTAAGTTTTGCAAATTACAGTGTCTGGAGACTAGATACCTTGCGGGGTGATCTGATTGAGCTTGTATAAAGCCTTGAATGGTTTTAGTATGCTCAATGCTGATGTGATTCTTCCTCTTGCTCAGAATAATCGCCTGAGAGGGCATAAATTCAAAATGAGGAAAGACAATTGTAGGATAGATGTGTGGAAGTTTGCCTTTAGCCAGTGAGTGGTTGATTGCTGGAACAAACTTCCATCTGTCATTGTAGAAGTTGATAGCTTAAACTGATTAAAGGCAGAACTGGACAAACATGTGGAGCAAGTGAATGGGTGAAATGAGAAGGGGGTGCGTTTTTTTTTTTTTTTGTTTTTTTTTGGCTGATGCTATATAAGTTTGCTTTCTTGCATCATGTGCCCTTGTTAATGCTAATTCCAGGTGACTTTATTATGTTTAACAATTTCTCTTCCATTTTCCTCTCAGTTATCACAAGATCATTCAGTTTCCTGTTAGTTTGATAAACATCTGCCCCCCCCCCCTCAATTACAGATTCAAGGATTATTTTCTGAATGTTCACTAGGTAACTATTAAAATCTGTTAAAATTATCAAGAATGGTTTCATAAAGCTAATATTATATTTGTAAAATATTTTAATCTAATAGTTATAAATATCTATTATTAAATTGTGCATATTTTCCAATTATGCTCATAGTCCATACAAAAAAAATAAAACATATATACATAAATATTGTGAAAAAGTTAACATATTCACACATGGAGTCAAACGGGCAGGAGAAGAAAGTGGCAAATGGATTTGACCATACCGAAATTCATTGCTGACACACTTAGATCCAACTTTATTCAGGTACGATTTGGCCCTAGCGGCCATTATGACATTAGACCCCCTCATTCCAATAGAATTATGTAGTGCATCAGATTTAGCAACTGCAGCCATACGCTGTTCATCAGCAAAATGGAGTTCTCCTCACTGAGGCCTAGCCATTCACCAGCATCTATGTACAATTTATTGACTGATATGATTTATATATATATATATATATAAAATATTATTAGTATAAAATACAGTAAGTAGATGTTTATGCATAGAAATAAACTAATGAAAATACGGTGTACCCTGGGAGCGATATACGTTGTGAAAGAAGGGGGGAAGAAAGGAACCGGAAAAAATAATTGTAATGATAGAAAAGAAACCAAATGAATTTTTTGAAGAGACGACCAAGGTGGAGATAGCATTGCAGAGTCTTTCATAATTTTGTCTTCATCAGAGGTCATCCACCAAAATCATGAAAAAGACAGCAATGCTCTTACTTCTGTTTCTGACATGCTCTGTATGTCAAAGTACACGTGCGAAAGTCCACGTGGTAATATCAATTTTAAATTTTGAATAAAATTTGAATAACATTATACCAAGTTTGCAATTACATAATGTGTTAATAAGGTATTGCATACAGAACATGGATGACCTTACAGAAGTAAGCGGAATGCTATGAAAGTAGAAAAAGCAAAGACAAAGGCAAGGAAAATCCGAATAACAAGAACTTACCGCTACAGACCGGACTGACAGAAAAGACTGTGTCAGTGGGTTACCAGTGTATTTTTGCATGGGTACTCTAGCAGCGCCTAGCGTTAGACAAATTTTGGTGTGTGTTTTTTGAAATAACGTGGGCAGTGAAGCTACGCGATGCTCAAACTGCGCAGGATAGTTAAGAAATATAATAGCTGACAAAGTAGCGATAGAAGGCAGCTAAACTTTGTTGAGGTGAAAAATAGATTGGGTAAAGTTAGAAAAACAGAGTCCTGATTTCGCGTTTGGTAAACTAATGGCTCACAGGACATAAGATGTAGAAGCTAGTAAAGTAGAAAGATGATTATGGTAGAAATATGTAGTTGGGCTAGGGTGGCTCGGGGTTGCAAACCCGTTCCTATAGTTAGGACCCTGAACAAATGTCTGGGAGTTAGTGCATCATGTATTTAAGGTCAGTTGTGTACAAGGTGGCATAATGTAATATAGTTAAGTTAGAATATAATATAATTAAATATAAAATTTAAATAAAGTTAAGTATGAACATAATTACAAGATAAATACACTGTGATAGGCCAATTGGTGAGTATGAGTTATGAATTACCCAGTTCATATATATATAACCAGCAAAAATATCATAACTTGGCTAAATTAAAACAAAAACAACTAGAAATACATAAAGACTTCATCATCATCACCCCGGTAGATAAAGCAGCAAACAACTATGCATTTATTTGCAAATCTTTTTATGCACATACCTCGACAACTGAACTTAACTCCAGCAATACTTACAAGCCTATATCAAGTGCCTGCAATAGCATTACAAAAAAACTCATAGCCTTCAATAAAAAACTAAAGCTAAACATGAACAATTACAGCTTACCTTATATATACTTCATTCCAAAATTTCACAAAAAACCCATAGGTTTCAGATTCATAACGTCCTGCAAAAATAGTTATGTGCACAAACCTGGAAAAACACTTGAACAACTACTGCAACCATTGCTGAAAAACATACATAACAGCAAAATCATAGGCAACAACCTACCTGTATTAAAATTTTTGCAGAAGAATAATAATGTTAACAATATACAAACCTTTGATTTCCACAGCCTATTAACAAGTATTAATCAAACCAAACTAAAATCTGTACTCAAAGATATTTATGCTAAATATAAAGATTATATATCCTGCAATACCTATTACTGGAACAACATACTGAACTTGTGTATCTCCAACAATTTTATATATGACGGTAATACAGTGTATCAACAAACCAATGGCAGCCCAGCCTCATGCATAATAGCCAATCTATATCTATATTGGTCAGAGACCTCATTTTCACAGGATCACTATGAGGTTATCCTATATAGATAACCTCATAGTGATCAACTGGCCAAATTTCATCAAGGATTATGGACACTTGTACCCCCAACGAACTCGTACTGGAAAAAACAAACTTTGATACTGCAGCCCATTTCTTGGATCTAGACATTAAGTTAAAGAACGACATAGCCTCCATCAACCTGTACAACAAACGTGAAGCATTCAACTTTAGCATAGTCAACCTTACACAATGGAATTCAAATATTTCCAAAAAAGTACATGCCAATGTTAATTCTAGCACAATGCAACAGAATAGCAACCATATGCAGCAATAATGAAACAGCCATTGATAACATCAGGATATTATACAAGAAACTCAAGAACAACCTTTTTTCCTATAGCATATCTGCGCCATCATATCAGTCAAGCCCTTAACATATTAAGGCACAAGAATCTAAAAGATATGAATATAAATAGCATTATCAACATATAATTAATCCCATACACATCAAGTATGTATATAGTATAAATACAATACACTAGGCCTCAGTGGTGTCTTTACAGTGTGAAAAATTCGTACCCACCAATTGGCCTATCACAGTGTATTTATCTTGTAATTATCTTGTAATTATGTTCATACTTAACTTTATTTAAATTTTATATTTAATTATATTATATTCTAACTTAACTATATTACATTATGCCACCTTGTACACAACTGACCTTAAATACATGGTGCACTAACTCCCAGACATTCGTTCAGGGTCCTAACTATAGGAACGGGTTTGCAACCCCGAACCACCCTAGCCCAATTACATATTTCTACCATAATCATCTTTCTACTTTACTAGCCTCTACATCTTATGTCCTGAGAGCCATTAGTTTACCGAATGCAAAATCAGGGCTCTCTTTTTCTAACTTTACCCAATCTATTTTTCACCTCAACAAAGTTTAGCTGCCTTCTATCGCTACTTTGTCAGCTATTATATTTCTTAACTATCCTGGGCAGTTTGAGCATCATGTACTTAACCTAGCGTAGCTTCACTGCCCACTTTATTTCAAAAAACACACACCAAAATTTGTCTAACGCTAGGCGCTGCTAGAGTACCCATGCATAAATACACTGGTAACCCACTGATGCAGTCTTTTCTGTCAGTCCGGCCTGTAGCAGTAAGTTCTTGTCATTCGGATTTTCCTTGCCTTTTCTACTTTCATAGCATTCCACTTACTTCTGTAAGGTCATCCATGTTCTGTATGCAATACCTTATTAACACATTATGTAATTGCAAACTTGGTATAATATTATTCAAAATTTAAAATTGATATTACCACGTGGACTTTCGCACGTGTACTTTGACATACAGAGCATGTTGGAAACAGAAGTAAGAGCATTGCTGTCTTTTTCATGATTTTGGTGGATGACCTCTGATGAATACACAAAATTATGAAAGACTCTGCAATGCTATCTCCACCTTGGTCGTCTCTTCAAAAAATTCCTTTGGTTTACTTTTCTATCGTTACAATTATTTTTTCCGGTTCTTTCTTCCCCCCTTCGTTCACAACGTATATCGCTCCCAGGGTACACCGTATTTTCATTAGTTTATTTCTATGCATAAACATCTACTCACTGTATTTTATAATAATAATATTTTATATATAAATTATGGCTGTAAGGTACTTTTGCGATAGCAGTGACCCTGATCCATAATTCATGTTATTGTAATTCAGTCTTATCTAATCTTATCTAATCTAATTCTTAATTTTCCCCCCCCCCCCATAGCATATAACTTCTCTATTGCATTATTCTTGATGATTATATATATATATATATATATATATATATACAGTGGCGGACAAATAAACTGCATTACTTGTGAATTTTGCAAATAATGTGTTTTGCGCTGCATTGTGGGTTGTGGAAATGTTCGAAATGCATTTGTTAGATGGGATATATATCTCTGTGAATGAAATCCAATAAAAAGACTC
The DNA here is from genome assembly GCF_048544385.1 of Mastigoproctus giganteus. Taxonomy (NCBI): domain Eukaryota; kingdom Metazoa; phylum Arthropoda; class Arachnida; order Uropygi; family Thelyphonidae; genus Mastigoproctus; species Mastigoproctus giganteus. The sequence continues at coordinate 77,781,027 of NC_143587.1, read as the reverse complement.
CACCTGATATACCTAACTGCCATAAATATTTTCCCAAAGGGTAAAATATGTAATTAATGGAAATAGGAGAAATTATGCAAATGGCAATCATGAAAACCAAACATACATTTAATTGCATTTACGTGTACAAACTGAAATGATAAGTTAACATAATAGTATTATGTACTGTAAATCAGCAAAATAAGTGTGCAATATTTTGTCGTTCCTCCTCGAGCTGCAATTACAGCTTTGCAACGATCTGGCATAGAGTTAATCAACTTCTGGATACACGGTTGTTCAATTTCACGGTACCACACCTTATAATGCTCTCCTGCAGCTGAATCTTACTTGCTGGTTTCTTCTGAGCAATTTTAGATGACATCACCCCAGGGGCTCAAAACTGGTGAGTATGGGCTTGGCACATCCAGTGTCCTGAGCTGGATATCATCATTCTTCTCTTTCTTGGTGATTCCCTTCTGTTTCTCTCTCTCTCTCTCTCTCTCTCTCTCTCTCTCTCTCTCTCTCTCTCTCAGGGTAACTCGGAAATTTTTTTTAGCTGGTGCAGCATAAGCCTGAGGCTTCCTTGCAATACACGGCTAGTAATAATAATAATAATTATGTACCAGCAATTTTCAATAGGGTTCAAATCTGAACTGTTGCTGGGCCAGCTCAATACTGTAATGCCAGCATTTCTAAGGTATAACTGCACCTTAAGGGAGAAAAAAAACAAGAGAAAACATTGGTGTATGTTTTAAGCCTTGTGAGACAAGAAGACAAATTCATCATTAAATCTAAATAGCATAAAACTTACCAATTTTGCTGTGTGGCAAAGTGCTGAGTCCTGTTAAAAAATGCAATTTTGGACATCTATGTGGTGATCTCTAATAACAGGTTTCAGGCATTCCTTCAAGATAGCAGTGTAGGTTTCTGCATTCACTGTTCCATTAATAAACTTAATTCGTCCCACCCCTTTGCTTGTTATGCATCCCCAGACCATCTGACTGGTGGGGAACTTTACAGTTGGTGTTATGCAGTCAGGATGATATGCTTCCAGTTTTTGTCTTCTGATATATCGCTTCCCATCCGAGACATGCAGGCTGAATTTCGATTTGTCAGAAAAGATGATAGTGTCCCATTGCTCTTTTCTCCATGAAACGTGTTTTAGCTGCCCAAGCAAGTCACTTCTTCCTCATTTGTTAAGTCAAAAAAGGCTTCTTCTTGGGCCAATAGGTATTCTGAAAGTGTCTTTGGATAGTTCATACACTTGTTTCAACACCAGGCCATCTCAAAGTCCAGTTTTAGATCAGGAGCACTAGCATGCCGATTACGAAGGCATAGCCATTTCAAATATAGATCTTGGGTAGGCGAAGGCAATCTTTTATGGCCTGATCCAGGTCTTTCAACACATCGCCAGTTTTATACTTTAATTTCAGCACCCGGCCGGGATACTGTTGACAGCCTATTTTAGCAGTGATAGCACACATAGAAAGCTCTTCCTGTGACAGAGCAACACCTACACTTTTTTTCCTGGTGCCAACTGAACATATAGAACCATGCTTACACCTCTGCAAAACAGGATACTAATGAGCGTGTATACCTTTCCAACACCGTATTTATACAAATGGCTGATGCAATACCTTGCAATTACTGTCTGATGCAATAGAAGCATTATCTAATGCAATACCTTTGCTTTGCAACAAACAAAATGACTATAATCAAACAATATCTGATATGTTTCACTACAAATGTTACTTTTTTTAAGATGATGTAGTTTTTTTGTTCGCCACTGTATATATATATATATATATATATATATATATATATATATATATATATATAGTAGTTATATACAACTGTTAAGAAGCAAAAAAAGCAGAAAAAGGAAGCAAAAGGATATAAATAATGTATGGTTTGTAAAATAAATAAAGTGCCTGTAAAAATGGAAATGAAAAGTAGACATGGTGCCTGAACTAAGAGAAGTTTAAGGGGTAGTTACTACTTCACTTCCACTTTCGACTAACCCTTAAACTTCTCTTAGTTCAGGCACCATGTGTACTTTTCATTTCCATTTTCACAGACACTTTATTTATTTTACTAACCACACATTATTTATATTTATATAAGGAATATTGATATCATAATATTAAGCTGAAGTGTTAATAGTGCAGGTTGCCAATCTAGAAGAACTAAGGAAAGGAAACTGGAAGTATAACAAAGGAAGATACTGAAACCTGAAAGAATATGAAAAATACTAATGATTTAAACAATGTAATAATATACACTGTCCAGTGAAAACATTATAATTGCCCTGTGTTTTAGCAATCTGTCATTCTTCTGTGCTAGTGGTGCACATGTTATAGTGAGAACTTGTAAATGTGATAGTGCAGGTTCATGGTATATCGTCCATATGAAGCACTTGATAGAAGTGTGCCAGGAATGTGATGTAATGGACTTCGAGAAAAGGATGACTGTCTACAAGACCTACAAGAGAGGGTGAGAAAAGATTTAATATGAAATGGGAAGTTAATACTTCTCATTGAATTCTCAAATTTAAAGGAAAATGTAGAACAACATGCTCAGATAGGCCAGAATAATTTAAATATTTTATAAAAAATTATGAAAAGATGTAAGTAAATATAATTAGAAATGCCAAAATACTTGGATGCTAAATAGTAAAGAAGAACATCGACTGAATTGAGAAACTGGAAATAAAAATGTATCGAAAATGGGACATATAAGTCTGAACTGTGTATCTAATATGGAACAGAAAGTAATGTCAATTCAAGATAAGTTTCCACATTAAATATGCAAGGGTGCAGATGGTAAATAAAATAGTCAGATATCAACTGCAGAATAGCAACATATTGCAGGTCGTAGGTGAGTTGGCAAAATTTCAAATATAAAATTGTCTTATTATAACTGAAGCACTACAGAATAAGTTTTAAGGCACTGTTATGAATTACTGAGTCAACAATATAACTAGTGAACTATGAGCATAACTGTGTGAGCCAGGTAAGAGGTAATGAAGTTTATACAGAAGCAAGATACAAATAAAGATAAAAATATAGAAGAATATCCAAGTAAAGGTTAATATAAAGGACATATACAAGTAGAAACATATATATATATTCAACTTGTACTCTGTTACACACTAGTTTTAACAATTTTTGTCACTTTATGCTTAACAGTAAATATCCATCCATCATGATTCAGATTTTCCTTAATCTAAAAAAAAAAAATATATGCATATATTTTTTTTAGATTAGAGATATTAAATTTCACATACACAAGAATCTCAGTGTAGGCAAAGTAAATATGTTAACCTAGTTTAGTGGGCAATAATTGTAATTACGATTTGCCTTCCCCCCCCTTTAAGTTCTATTAAATTAAACAATCTTACAGAGTTTTGTGATTACACCGTTTTACATACATTTTGCATCAGTAATTTTGTGAACTGCTGATAGGGAAGTTTGTTAATTATTATTATTATCATTCTTATCATTTATATTTCCTGGAAAATTTTAAATACACTATGTACAATAAAGAGCAAACCTTTAATTCTACGTCCTTCCTTTCCTAAATCTTTTCCTAAACCATCTTTTTCTTCACCTGCTCTAGCTGCAATTTCTGCAGTGTTTACTGTAACAGTAGACTTAATTTCTTGTTGGGCAGTTTTCATTTTATCAAAAAATACCTTAAAGAATTTCTCAGAAAAATTTCCTGTTGTCAGTTTTTGCAGCATTGATTTCTGAAAAAATATAAAATAAAATAAAAATAATAATAATAAATAAATAAAATATAGATAGAAAATAAACTACTCGAGCATTATCTATTTTCAGGAGTACTACAGGTTTGTTATTTGGTTTTTAGGAGCATTAGCAACTAAGGCCATATTGCTCCGGGGATATGTGGTGGTCATTCCCTGACCTTTCCGCATCCTCCGTATTTGGCGGGCATGAACCCGGACTACTACAGGCAATAAATATACAGTATATATGTTTGAAATAGGTAGCAAATTCAGATGCTCAAGTCTTCTACCTAAATACAAATGAGATGAAATTACATAAAATCCATTTTTATTTTTTAATAGTTGCCTTATCTCAATCATTTTATCATGGAAAAAAGGTGTATTATAAAAAAATAATAATAATTACAAAATCAAAATGAAGTCCATACAGCTTTTATCTTTAGTTTTCACAACAAACAGAAGAACTGGCATGTAAGTTAAAACATCATGTAGACACTACTAACCCATGACCTTGTTTTATGAACAGATGTTTATCCAAATTACACCTTATACATTTGTCAGCTTTTCTTTGGAAAGACTGGTTCCAAGTTTTATCGGGCATGGCAAATAATCGAGAGCCAAAGGCACAAATCCATTAATTGACTTGTTTAAGAGTGATTCGAAATATAAAACTTAAGTCAATTGACACAGGTAACATGATTCTGTTGAGGTCAACCTACAAACTTAGAATTTCACAATGATTAAATCCTATCATTCAAGGACCATTTAGAATTGTAAACAAACTCTCACTGATAAAAAAAATTTTACATTTGACTAACAATCCTTTCAAATAAAGTTTATAATTAAGGAGGAGAAAATAATCTATATCATTCTTATAAGTCCAAGAGTGAGATAGAGTAAAACCACCTATCAAATGTGGTAATATTGTTTGTTACTAGGGCTAGCAGGCAAGGGGTTGGATCTGGTGATTTTTGGTGGAATATAGATGCCAATTTTATCCGAGAGGAAGGAAGAAGACGACTGATTTTAAAAGAGATTTGTAGAAGTAGATAGCTTTAATATTCATCAGCTTCTTTAATGGAATCCAATTAAGATTAAAGTACATTTGAGACATAGAAATAGTGAAGTGGAGTCAAATCTTCACATTGGTCCATTTCAAAATCTTATATATTCAACTGAATGAGAGTTGCATTTTGGTTTGGCAGTAACTTTTAAGGTTTTTGTGTGTTTATTATTTTATATCTTATGTTCTGGAATCAAAATAAATTGTCCAAGGTCTTTATGTACACGAATTTCTACAATTTTCTGATTATTTTAAACAGGTACAAACAAAACAAGTAGTATCTTTTTTGTGATGATAATTCCATGTGATGGAATTAGCATCACAAAAATGGAATGGAATGCTAATTCCATGTGATGCAGAGAGAGAGAGGTGACAGTTGCTGATCACGTGACAAGAGTGTGGTGGTACTGAAACTGTGGTGTTGCCTTAGTTGATAAAGTAGAGAGTAACTCTACTTTATCAACTAAGGCAACACCACAAGCACTTCCTAATTCATTTCACAAATATATGTGGTCTCAATTCTAATCTGAACGATGTACATTTCCACTTGCAGTCTGCCAAACCACTTGCAGTCTGCCATACTTTTTCTGACAGAATCTCAGTTATCGGTTGATTCAACTACTGCTCATCTCAGATGCCCAAATTATTCGCTGTGTGATTCCTTTCGTCTCAAAGGTGGTACTTATGCATATGTCCGTTCTGATATTCCCTGTCAGAGACTTGGCAATTTGGAATCTCCTCTCTTTGATATTCTCTGGCTTAAAATCTCTCTACCTCATTGTGTCAAATTCATCTGTTGTCTCTACCGTTCTCCCAACTCCACTAATCACTTGGAGCTCTTTGACTTCCTCTCTTTGCAACTTGACTTTCTCCAGTCCAACTTTCCTAACAGTGCGGTAATTTTCCTTGGTGATTTTAATATTCACAACTCCAGCTGGCTTCCATTTTCTAGTCACACCTACCCAGGAGGTTGAGATGCTGAGGTTTTTGCAATTACTAATGACCTAGCACAGATTGTTCATTTACCTACAAGAATATTTACCTACAAGATTATTTACCTACAAGAATCCTAATCATACAGCCAATATGCTTGATCTTTTTCTCACAAACAACCCTTCTAAGTACACGGTCGAAGTGAGAGGTCCTTTAGGCACTTCAGATCACAACTTGGTGATTGTCTCTACTCCAATGGAACCTTTATCTCATGGCTATTCCCAACCTCGTGTTGTTTGCTTTACAAGAATGCAAAATGGGATGACCTGCGAGACTTCTTTTCTTCTTTTCCTTGGTCGGATTACTGTTTCAAAACTTCTGATGTCAATGTTTGCTCAGATCGTGTCAGTGAAATTATTCTTGCAGGAATGGAATCCTTTATCCCACACTCCAATTTAAAATCTCATCCTTTATCTAAACCTTGGTTTTCCAATAAATGTGCTAAGGCTGTCCAAGAGAAGAATGTTGCATATCATAATTGGGTTGTTTCTAATTCTTCAGTTTCATTTTCTGCCTACACCAAAGCTTGCAACAATTGTAAAGCAGTTATTAATCAGTCCAAACTAGAGTTTGAACAGGCTAAGAGTAGAAAACTTTTCTTGCCCTAATGGTAGCCGAGCATTCTGGTCTCTTGCCAAAGCTATTGGCTGCAACTTTTGCCCATCTCTGCTCCCACCTCTGTCGAAACCAGATGGTTCTGTTGTCACTTCAGCCAAGGATAAAGCTGACCTGCTAGCATCCCATTTTTTCTTCCAGCTCATGTATTAATGATCTTGGTAAAACACATTCCACCATTCCCAACACGCTCCATTCAATGCCTCCTGTGGTCTTCCATTAAAAAACGATATCAGAAGGATTTTGATGAATCTTGATGCTAAGAAAGCTCCAGGTCCTGATGGTATTTCTCCACTTGTTCTCAAAACCTGTGCTCCTGAACTTACTCCTATTCTTTGCCGCCTTTTTTCAGTTTCTTATTCCAAAGGTGTTTTTCCTCCTGCTTGGAAATTTGCTCATATCCAGCCAGTTCCTAAAAAGGGTGACAAATTTCTCCCATCCAATTAACGTCCCATTGCAATTACTTCTACTCTTTCTAAAGTAATGGAGAAATCAATCAATCACTAACTCTTAATCTACCTAGAAACCTTCCATCTGATCAACAATCGCCAGTATGGATTCCGTCAGTGTCGATCTACTGGTGATATTCTGGCCTATGTTACCCATTTATGGACTAATTCAATGGAAAGGTTCGGTGAAACACAAGTAGTTGCTTTTGACATCTCAAAGGCTTTCGATCGTGTTTGGCATAAAGGTCTTCTAAACAAGCTTCCATCTTATGGTTTGCCAACTGTTTTTAGTAATTGGTTATCCAGTTTTCTCTCTGATCGCTCACTGAGGGTGATGGCTCTCTGTCTTCTAACTTCTCCACTAATGCCAGTGTCCCCCAGTTCAGTTCTTTCCCCCACTCTTTTCCTCTTGTTATTAATGACCTTCTTCCATTAACTGGAAATCCTATCCATAGTTTTGCCGATGATAGCACATTGCATTCCACTTTCCATTTTGAGAAACCTTGTCCTGCTCAAACAACTTCAACTTCTCGAAAATCTGCTACCAATTCCTTAAATGCCAATCTTCAGGTAATTCTCCAGTGGGGCAAAGACAACTTAGTTGATTTCAACCCTTCTAAAACTCAGTCTTGTCTTATATCTCGCAAAAAGGATTCTTCTGCTCCTATGCTTATCTTTAGTGACACTCCAATTTCTAGGCAAAATAATATATCTCTTTTGGGGATTACCCTGACTTCTAATCTCTCTTGGCACAAGCACATTACAAATATTGCTTCCTCTGCATCTAAAAAACTTGGTTTTCTCTTTCGCTCTCGGCATTACTTTTCTTCCAAACAGCTGCTCACTCTGTATAAATCGCAAATCCGCCCTGCCATGGAATATTGTTCCCACATCTGGGGGTGGTGCCCCCAAAACCTCTCTCAGGCTTCTTGATTCCATTCAGAAGAGGGCAGTTAGGTTAATTAACGATTCATCTCTAACAGAGTCTCTCCATTCGCTTTCTCATAGACATACTGTTTCTGCTGCATGCCTCTTCTACAGATACTTCCATGGGCACTGTTCTGAATTGGCTTCTATAATTCCCACTCTTCTCTTTTAAAACAGTCCGAACACGTGCCTCACCAGCCAACATCCATTTATTGTCCAACTTTTCATCTTCCTCATTTATTCATTCAACTGCCATTTTCTGGAACAACCTTCCCTCATACGTATTTCCTGAAAATTACAATCTACAGGAGTTCAAGTCCAATGTCAACAAATATCTTCTTTTGTCTTCTCAACCTCCAACCCAAGCACGGTACTAAGTACTATAGGTTCTAATACCTCTCGTGTTTGGGGTTCACATAAAAAAAAAAAAAAAACTCGCTAATATGAGACCCCAAATGTAATTCGAAAACAAGAGCCAATTGACAAATTTTAATTTGATTTTCGTGTACAGCAGCATAAAAGCAGCCAAGTTTGGGTATTTTCATTTTCGTAACATTTTACATGCAATCAGATCAAGAATATTGCTCTCTTTTGTTGCCTCTCTAACACACTGCTGTAGAAACCAGTCATGTAGTAAATCTACAAACGTCTTGCTAGTGTTTGAGTGACTAACCCCAAGGTCCATCTGGAAAGTTAAAATTGTCCATTATAAGACATTCCAATTTAAAATTAATCTTTATTGTACGTAAAGGTACGATACAATGTACCCATCACAGCATGGTGCCAGAGGTTTCACATGGATAAATATAATAAGACATAGTAAGAATATAATAACAAAATAATAACACTAATAATTAATACTACTACTAATAATAATAACGGTAACAATGATTATAACAAAATATCAAAATTGAATTAATAAAGTCCAATCCAGATATCAAGTGAACTACTTCTCCATACATCTACATTAGAGGAATTCGTGGTTCACAGAATAGTGACACAAATAGAGTTTCTTCACAGTTCAAAAATATTTAAAAGTTCAAATTCATCCCTCTACTTGGTGGGAAGCAGATCACATGCTTTTGTTGACATCCTTCTCCTGTACTGCTTGTCGCAGGCAAACCAGTTCAGATCAACGTCTAGTGATTGTATAATTGTCAACATTTGTGTGGGAAGAAATCTTTTGGTCATGTGCAGTCTCACATGGGTAGAATACAACTGTGGCTTTGCTTTCAGCACAGGAGGAGGAGGAACTCTCCAGCAGATTACATCCCAAACGTTTGGAACGGAGATCTTTCCCGTGCAGTGAAGGTTAGGCATCTCTGTTCCATCTTCACTTGCAATCGTTACTGGCCCACTCTATTTCTCTGTTATTTGTTCATTGTACTCATCACAATAATTAGGCCTATACCATACTCCTAATATCATTTTTGTTTTCCCAGTGCTTATGTCACACCAAACTGACTCAACATTGCATTGGCCACTACTCATGTCAATTGGGTGGCCAGTGCACTGCCTTTGATTTTATATGCTTGTTAACTAAGAGCATAACTTCTCCCCCCCCCCATCTGTCCTTTAATTATTTGGGCCCTTCTCCCCTTTTCTAACTTCTGGAATTTTCCTGAACTCTTTCAGCAGAGGTTGACCATTTACTTCTCGTCGAACATTTTGAGCAATCACTAGGAAGATTTCAATTTCTCTAAAGTGCCACCTCACATTTGTCGTTCCCGTGTAGTGACTCTTCATTACTCCCTTGGAAACCATCACAGAGGCTTTTCTGTGGTTCCAACAGATTGATAGTGACAACCTCAGGTTATTCGTTGGAACTCACAGGAACTCATGAAGGCACAGGAGAACATAAAATCAAGAATTGGACATGAATAACATAACTAATAATAGACATCAATCAGGAGGAAAAGTTCAATTCCTAACTAAACTGTCAGTGGTCTCTGTCAATGATGAATCAAATTGCAAAGATTATTGTTGATCACAAAATACAGGTTCTATGTCTTCCAGAACTCTATTCATACAAGTGTGTTGTAAAGAGGCTTCCAAATCGCTGTAGGTTTATCCAATCTCACATTATTATTGAATGTCAAGGTGAAAATGGCATTTCAAGGTGCTGGGTAGGCATAGCTGTGGCAGATCCCAACCTGACTGAAAAAAAAAATCTCTGGTAAGTGCATTACACATACTGCTTGTGCTTATATTGAAGGTGTCTTTGGATAAGTCCTCATCTTCTCTTTGTACATGCAGCGTAGTATGTAAGAGTACATGCTTACAAATATAATGGAAATATTTATTTATCTAAAATAAATCCATGAAGGGTGATGGAAAGTGAGGATTATTATTAATGTTTGAATATTAATTTTAAAAATGGTAAATATTAAGGTTGAATATTTTGTTTAAATATGATAAATATGTTAATGTTTGGAAAATAGTGGATTTAGAAATAGGGAGTTTATAGATGTGTGATTAAATAGCAGTTAAATGGAAACAAGAAGTTACAAATAATACAAGAAGCAAACAAAACAGCGGCCAGTAATAGGGAAGGAGTGGTCATTTGTGAACAGGCGAGAAGGAGATTACTAAGGGTAATCAGTAGGACCGTCCAGTCAGGTAATTAAGAATGCTTTGATCTAAGTGGCATCTAGACATAAGTACGGATGTTCTAAGTTTGTGTCAAAGAAAACAGCGGCAGGGTGCCAGATTTTTTTTTTTTTTCTTGGTTGGTAACATTTTAGCAAACTGTGAAAACACGAAAATAGCTACCTTTGGAGGCGATCGCAAAACATAAAAGGTTAATGCTGCCTTTAAACAAGAAAATTACAGGAAAAGGATTTGATTTGTACATGAGGAGACAGTTATGGTATTTTTTTTAACAAATAGGAAGGAGGGAAAGATTAGCCATAGTATGGATACTGGTTGAGACTCCTGTGGGAGGCGTTCCAAACTTCTGAGGGAAAAAGGTTTTTTTTTTTTGGTGTTCAGAGTTCACAAATCGTGGTAGCAAGATGAAGAAGAGGAGGAAAAAAAAAAAAAAAAAAGAGAGAGAGAAAGGGTGGTAAGGCGGAGAGAATGCGAGTATGTGCAGACTGAAAGTGATGATATTATGTTTTGGAAGTATGGAAGAGTGGTAAACATGTGCAGTTAAAGTTTAAGGTTAAGGTAAACGTGGAAGAGAGAGAGTCCAGTCGTCGGGTGATTGGCATGTCTAGCAACGAAATCGCATGATGTATTTCTGAAGTCAAGAATGTGTAAGAAACTACGAGTGCATCTAGTTCCTATCCTATCGAGAATGAGCAAGGTATGCAGATGTGTGGAAAGGAATCTACAGAGAGAGAGAGAGAGAGAGAGAGAGAGAGAGAGAGAGAGAGAGAGAGAGAGAGAGAGAGAGAGAGAGAGAGTTGTTTGTTTGTTATTTGGTTTTTAGGAGCATTAGCAACTAAGGCCATATGCGGTGGTCATTCCCTGACCTTTCCACATCCTCCGTATTTGGTGGTGACGGGATCGAACCCCGGTCTAATCAAGAAGCGTGTGCTACGCACTGCTGCTCCTTCCCACCTGGCTACAGAGGTGCCGAGAGAGAGAGAGAGAGAGAGAGAGAGAGAGAGAGAGAGAGAGAGAGAGAGAGAGAGAGAGAGAGAGAGTGTGTGTCCAGTCATTGGTTGATCAGCATGTCTAGCAACGATATCACATGCTATAATTTTAAAGAGTGACTTGGGTAGGAAGATGCACATGTGTTTAGGCCCGGTCCACTTAGAATGAGCACTCCAGGGCATCGATAGCAGTTTTCTATCAATGATCAATGGGTAGATAGGCGAGCTCAGTAATGTAATCGCATGTAGTAATTCTGAAGAGTAATTCATGTAGGAAGCTGCACATGCTTTCTAGATCCAGTCCCGACGAGAGTGAGCCAGGTATGTGAGTACAGAAGTCTAAGTGAGAAGGTGTCCAAGTCCATGAGCCCTTGAAGAAGAGACAGACCACCAGAAAAATTTGAAACTGATGCAAGAAGCCTGTCTGCCATGGAGGAACCAGAATGCCAAAGAAATGAAAGTAAGCCTGTCTGCCACAGAGGAAAAACCAGAGTGCAAAGGAATGTAAAGTAGCAGCCATTTCAGAACGTAAGTATGTTCCAGTTTTTATTGAACTCTGAACTCATGGACTCATAAGCTAAACTCTGTGAGAAATTGTTTGATAGTTTCTTCCAAATCCTTTTTTTTTTTGTAATGTACAATTTAGTTACTAAAGCTGAGTTAGATAAGTAAAGTTAATGACCATGAAATGATATTAAGGGTACTAAAAGGGTAAAGAATAAAGAAAAAAATAATAATATAAAGGAATTAATAATAAAATAAATCATAGGCATAGCAGGATGAGAATGTGGTAACCTATACTGTACTATTATTCTAGACAATGTGTTGACAGATGATAATATAACAGATAAGATTCTAGGCAATGAGTAAATGTGTGAAGAGAAGAAAGAAATTTATTTTTATACAGAGACCTTGATAGAAAAGGGGACCCTTGCTCTGTGTTAGAAAAGGGAGTAACTAAGATAGAAATAAGTGATTTGCAGTGAGTATTACTGATGTAAGGTGATGATGATAATTGTAATATATTTCATATGTGTTAATAGGCAGGTCATCTGACAGAAATAAGTGAATGGAAATTCACTTATTTCTGTCAGATGACCTGCCTTATTACTGATGTAAGCGATGATGACCACTTACATCAGTAATAAGTACTACTGATGTAAGTGATGAAAATATTAATTGAACTGATAGGTGATTTAACTGAAATAGGTGAGGCTGTAGAAGTACTATTGATGTAATAGTAAATGAAATAGTAAATTGTTTCAATATGGGTTGAATATAGGTGATTTCATAGAAAGAAGTGATTTGAAATAAGTACTACTGATTTAAGTAATGAAATAGTAATTGAATTGATAGGAGATCTGATTGGTGATTTTGGTAGATAGATGAGTTGATAGGCATTGGTGATTTATAGTAAGTAAGAGACAACTGATGTAAAGCGATGTGTGCAAACTTGTAAAGGAAGAGAAGTGACTTTCTTCAGAATAGTTGATGATGAGTGTGAGATAGTGAATTGTAGTGTATCATAGTTACTATATATGAAAATTAAAAAAAAAAAATGAAATTGATATGCATATATGTAGTTTGTTTTAAAGTCTGATTAAAAGAAATTTTATTTATGTAAATGTGGTTATATAATGTTCATTAAAAGTTTGTTTATGTAAATTTCGTGTCATCTTTAATGCTCTGCTAACCCACTGCTCTACACACCCTAGAATTCAGAATTTTCTGAGAATTGCAGCAAGATTATAATTTGTGGCTGCTCTTGACTTCAGTAGGGTGAAAGCCAACAACAACTAATCTATAACAACAACAAATATTTTAAATATAAATAAAGAATAATAAAAATAATAATTAAATAAATAAAAAAATATTAAAAATGGGCTCCCACGGTAAGTACAATCAACCCATTCAATCATACCTGCACTATCTTGAGAATGTCATTCAAAAGCTTGCAGGCAATAATATCATATTGACAGCTGATGCCAATGCCAACTCCACTCTTTAGAACAGTCCAAGAACTGACCTGAAGGGAAAGGTTCTAGTGGAACTGATAAATGCCAACAACATCAACATTGTCAACAAGCAAGATCATCTACCCACCTGTATCATTCCAAAAGGACAGTCTTTTATAGATGCCATCTTATCCAACTCCACTATCTACAATAGAATCCAAGGCTGGCAAGTGCACATCTCCTGGTGTACTAGCAATCATAACCTTATAACCTACACCACTGTTCCACAGCAACAAAATAGAAGACATGATGCACAACAATTCATGAAATTAACACTAACAAAGCCAGATTTTTGACCAGCATATATGCCTCTACTCCACCCCCGACTACAACAACTCCAGCTGAAGCCCAGGAAGGCCCAATCCAATAGATAATTCTGAATGCATGTGATAAGTCAATCCCCAAATGCAAGAGAAGATCTAACCACCATGTCCTGTGGACAAATGCTCTCACCAATGAGAAACCAGATGAGAACATCAAGAAAGCAATACCAACATCCCAAAAGAAACTGCAGACCACAAATAAAAACAGACAGCCCAAAATGTACAAAGAAAATTACAGAATCTTTTACAGAACAATTTATCAAGAAAAGTATGCTGCTGGGGGAAGGGGGAGAAACCGATTGACACATCTGGCAACAAAGACCCTTGGGAGGTTGATATACAAGCTTGTGATGGATAAGATTCCCTTAGGAGAGAGAGAGAGATTCCATCCTCCATAAAAGATAAAACAGGCCAAGAGACCCTCACAGGGGAGCAATCTGACAATTGGATTCTTGATGCCATCATTCACCAAGCACCAATCCAGACCCCAACACCCAGAACAGCATGTTATCTAGATCACATCACCCACCGAGGAGACTCACATGGGAGGCCATTAATATTACAGAAATAGGATAGAAAGAGATCAAGGCATAAAAACCACAAGGACACATAAATGTCCTGGTCTGAATTTAATAGAAGTCGAAGTCCTGAAAAGGGTCTGGGACAAGTCACTGGACATCCTTGCTGCCTCTACAACCATGGGATTTTCCCCTCATTGTGGAAGAAAGCAAACCTAAAGGTCCTTCTTAAAAACAGCAATAAACTCCAAGATAATTGTGTAGACCAACTGCTCTTCTTTCTGTATGTGGAAAAATCGTACAAAAAATTATAGCTGTCTACTTCTCTGATGCTTACTAGGCCAATGCATTTGCTACAGCGAACCAGTTCAGTTACAAGAAAGGATTCAGCACTGAAGATGCAGTCAAGGTGATCATAAATGCTTGGGAAACAGAAAAAAGTATGCTCTTGGTGTTGTCGTGGACTTCAAAGGGGTCTTGGACAGCTTTTTGGGGCAAAGCATCCAGGAGAGGTTCAGAGAGGCAATGGTCTCAAACCCCATCTATAGGCTAATCTCAAGTTACCTGACAGACAGAAGCATCACAGTTAATAGCAAGCACAGAATTGTCTGGGTAGCTCAGCAAGAGCCCTAGTGTGCAGAACTTGGCATGCCTCATTGCAGAGAAGGACAAGAGGCAGGGCGCCTGCGTAGCCAGGTGGGAAGGAGCAGCAGTGCATAGCACACGCTTCTTGATTAGACCGGGGTTTGAGCCCATCACCACCAAATATGGTGGATGCGGAAAGGTCAGGGAATGACCATCGCGTATCCCGGAGCAATATGGCCTTAGTTGCTAATGCTCCTAAAAACCAAATAACAAACAACAATAACATAACAAGAGGCAGGGGGTCGCCAACCAAGTGTTTGCCACCCTCTGGCTACTAAGTAGCTAGATGCTGGCCTACAACACTCCACCACCTTTCTCAAACCCATGTTTCAACTGCACAACCAGTGTTTGTTTTTACCAAGTACAGATGACAAGAGGTGAATGGGGAGGGAGGAACCATGGAGATCGCATAGAAGTGCATATTACACACACTGACGTTGTCCTGACATTTGCCTGGTGGGTTCCCCACTGCCAGCTAACATATCCCAGCCCCGGAGCAGGATGGGCAGTTTGACCTTCCTACTGGATTCGACACTTACATGGACCTGCCAACGATCACCAATGGAGACACACTGCAGCTTTGCTGCTGACATGCCATTTGGCAATCTGAACCAGGTATTCAAACCTGGTTCCCTTTAAATCCCCAGGTAGGGGGGTGGAGATGGGCTTCTGTCTACTATCCCCCTGCCTCCCCTCTCTCTCTTCTGGTTGGGTCCATCCCCACTGACATTCTGGGATCATCTTCCCTATCATCCCCATATTTCTATCCGTCCCCCCAGCCTTCAGTCTCTTCCCCTGCTCCAACTTATCAAACCTACTGCATATGCTCCTTACCTAAACTAAACTTAACTAGCTCCTAAATTTAACTTACTCTATTTCAGCTTTAACTTAACTTCAAATGCTTAACATTTTTTATATACAGGGTGATTCTAAATTATTGTTGGGGTTTCCGTGGCCTATAATTTTCAAACTGGAAACAACAAAATAAAACTGCTTATGGAATATGAAAGTGTAACTCAAAAAGTTTAATTTGGCAATGCTGTACTCGCCGCATTGGTGTCTGGGAGATATTGACGGCATGACTTCAAAATGGTGACTGTTCAAGAGAAGGCAATGTGGGTACTTTGGTTTTTCGAAACAAAGTCCGTTATCACAACGCAACGTTGTTACAGAACTCACTATGGAAAAAATCCACCTTCAGATAATACTATCCGAAGTTGCTTAAAGCAATTTCAAGAGACTGGTAGTGTTCTGCACCAAAAAGAGTGGAAAGAATGAGCACTTCGCAGGAAGATGTTGATCGAATCCACAAAGCGTTTTCTCGAAGCCCACAAAAATCAACTAGCCAAGCTTCTTTGCAGTTAGGTATACCACAAATGACTGTTTGGAGGGTTGTTCATAATCACCTTCACCTCCATGCCTACAAACTGCAGTTATGCAGGCTTTAAAGCCGAACGATAAACTCCACCATTTCCAATTTGCCCAAGACATTTTGTCAAACGTCAAAGCTGTGGTGTTCCAGCAAGATGGTGCACCACCACATTGGACTCTTATTGTCTGAGAATTTCTTGACATGCATTTTCCTGGGCGCTGGGTTGGGCTTTGTGGACCGATTCCGTGGCCTCCACACTCATATGATCTTATGTCGCTTGATTTCTTCCTGTGGGGACATGTGAAAGACTGTGTACAAGAGGCACCCCTGTGACCTCCCTCAATGAACTGAAGCTCAGAATTGTTGCTGCGTTTGAAATGGTTACACCACAAATGCTGTAGAACGCTTGGAGGGAAACTGAATATCACTTGGACATCTTACGTGCCTTGAAAGGCACACATGTTGAAGTGCATATGTTTAGCATTTTGCAGTGTTGATTCTATAGGTAATAAAACTTTTTGAGTTACACTTTCATATTCCATAAGCAGTTTTATTTTGTTCTTTCTGGTTTGAAAATAATAGGCCATGGAAACCCTGACAATAATTTAGAATCACCCTGTATATAGTCGCTTGCCACTGAAATCTTCAGAAATTTGGTGGCAGGGCCTGCCAGAATAAATGTGATCCCACTACTGCCTGACCTGCCTCCTGAGGGCAAAGTGTGGACAAGGGGGGGGATCCCACCAGGGGCCCAATAGCTAAAAGGTCAGAGGAACAACATAACATGGCATGACATTACACAACACAACCACACACTTACACTTTTTGAAAAACCTTTGGCCTTCACAGAGTTCTGTGCTACACAAAGAGAGTACAAAACACAGATATGGGGGGAACCCCTGGGCCCATAGACACAAAATACTTTACACTGACATTGTCCTTTCTGCATATATGCTTAGGCACCAGAGTATAAATGTACAAGAGTGTTTACATGTGTATGTGCATATGGGGAGACATGATTGTGTGAGTGCATGTATATGTTCATGTGTGTATAAAGTGTACAAGTGTCCACATCTATAATGTACGTGCATGAATATATGTGGGCGGGGAAATCTGATTGAGGTGTTTAAAGCCTTGAATGGTTTGAGTAAGTTGAATGTCAATGGCATTCTTCCACTTGCTGAGACTACATGTGAGGGGGCATAAATTCAAATTGAGGAAGGATGGTTGCAGGTTATATGTGTAGAAGTTTGCTTTCAGCCACAAGGTGGCTGATTGTTGGAACAGGCTTTAATATGTTGTAGGGACAGGTGAACTGTGTAGGGTTTTTTTTTTTTTTTTTGGGCTGATGCTATATAAACTTGCTTTCTTGTGCATCTTTGCCATTACTACTACTACTACTATATGTTCATTTGTGTGTTTGGGAAAATGCATCCACTTAACCTCTTAAAAAAAAAATAAAAAAAAAGTGTCCCTTCCTGTCCTATTCAGTTTACCGTATTGAGTGGAATAAATATTGGAGTATGGTGAGTATATGAGAAGGTCCTTTAAGTGATTAATATGGGTTAAACTGCACTCTGAATAAGCATATCGAGAAAAAAAATGTAAATACATTTTCAACCATTTCCTGTTTGAAAATGCATTTACGTTAAGATTCTTTCAAGTTTATACCAGAAGTACTGTACTATTAATTTTATACAATAAGTGTCTCTCTGAGCGGATTTTTTCTGCTTCATGGAAAGTTGCATTACTTAAATTGCTTGAAAAAAAAAAAAAAAAAACATTAATCTTAGCAGGACTATCCAACTATCCAACATAGGAAAAATATTAGAGAGATTAATAGCCATTAGAACTACACAGCTGTTGAGTACCAGGAACTTAATTTCTTTCGGGCAGTATGGATTTGCTGAAGGAAGGTCACGTGAAGATGCATTAGCAGAATTTCTACTATACCTTGAGAATTGCCCTGAAATATGAAATAGCAACATTTGTAAATTTTCAAGGAGCGTTTGACTCTGTATGATGGGAAGGAGTGCTGGATAGGCTGAGAGGCACAGGTTGTTCCGAGCAATTATTCCAGTAATATTGAAGTTACTTTACTAATAGATATGTAGTGGTTAAATTTTGCCATCAATAACTAGACAAATATCAAAAGGGTGTCCCCAGGGTCCAGTCTTGGGGCCCTTTCTTTCTTTGGAACTTAATTTTGCATGAATGGATTTAAAGAATCTTTGATAATTTTAAAATTGTGTTTGCAGATGTTAGTCACAAGAGGGAGAACAAAAGTAGTTCTTGAGGAAATTAAAAATGGAATTTTAATGGAGCTAAGCCATTAGACACTTAACAGTAAGCTTACTATTAGCTCAGTTAAAAAAAAGGTGATGATCTTTAAGTCAAAGCTCGATCCAAATTGTTCCCCTACAAGTTAAAATAAATGGTATTAGGTTGCCATTAGTCCAGGAAACCAAGTAGCTAGATGTGAGGCCAGTAGAGAGTGCATTGAACTATTGAGATTAATTATGATGGCATCTTTGGACTCTGAAAATATTCCTCTGGACTGGAGTAGTGCTATCACCAATACATAAAGTTCTAAGAGTGAAGTTGGTAACTATAGACTGGTTAATTTCACTTTGGTGGTAGTGAAAATCTTAATGGCAATAATTAAGAGTGCAATCCAGGGACATTCAGACAGAAATGGAATTCTGAAGAATATGCAACATGGTTTTGTTAAGGAAAAATCATGCTTAACTTAATACAGTCAGTCCTTGTATAGCACGATAGTTGCGTTCCTAGAAAGCCTCGTGCAATGCAAAATCGATCAATATAAACAACAGGCCCTATGGGAAAAATGGGGTTAGGTGCCGACCACCCAAGATTGAACACGCATTTTTAACCAAAACATTACCAAACACAATAAATAATTGTAATAAAATACTTACACATTTTATTACGACTATTACGTAATAAAATATTGCTAATGCTTTTACTTCTATCGTAAGCAAACTTGTTTTTTGTTTGATTTTCTATCGAAACAGATGACAGCTGTTCCATCTCTTCCAATTTTTTGTGTCTTAATCTAATGGATTTTAATTACACTTTGAGTTGTTCCTGCTATAAAAGTTGTTTTTATTTTCTCTGCATTCTTTCTAATTCTCGGCGTTGCCTCATTTAGGTCTGTAGCACGTGCAATATCACATGGTCTTTCATTTCGCTCAAAGCGTTTCACAATTTCATATTTTTTTTTCTCTATCGACAGAGGCGGACTGGCCATAAGACTTACAGGGGAAACCCCGGTGTGATTTTGGCCATAAAAGCTAGTATGAGGCCACTATAAATTTTCCCAGGTAAGAATTTTTGACCCAGCCCGCCTCTGTTTATCGATATTGCTTTTCTTTTTCTCTCTGAATCTGCAATGTCTTCACCAGGATGCTTTATTTTCACGTCTTTTAAGTATTTTACTCATTTTTAGGGAATAAAGTACAATTACAAGATGAAGAGGCACGCTTGATACACATAAACAAAGCTGTGAACGTGTAGCAACTGAATAAACAACACCGTAAAGGCTGAGATACACTATTAACACCTCACATTTTACTAAAGCACATCTCTAGGGGTTACTACCATAAAACAATAAAAACAATTTCCAGTTGCGTTTCTGCTAGTGGAATCTGCTATAAACTGGTAGTAAACTCGATCTAATTGAATTTGCGATTATACCGATAGCTGGAATTGTGTTGGTTTTTACGTTATTATGGTGAAATGTGTTTCCCCTTCACTGATATAAAAACCATAAACACATTTTTAGAATCTTCTCTTCATTCCTGTCGTGTTGCGTTCGGTTGGGGTGATTCTGCGTTCGACTGCCATTTCTTGTAAACACAAAGGCGGATCGTGCATAAGCGAATTCGGTTCGTGTTATATAAGATATCGTTCCCCTATTTATAAATCGTGTATGATCGAATTCGTGTAATGTAAACACGTGTTATACGAGGACTGACTGTACCCTATTTTGACACAATTACTGATAAACAATTTCTACATAGTTTGTTTGAATTTGAATTTTAACAAAGCATTTGACTCAGTCCCTCCTGAAAGATTCTAAGATGTATTGCTGGGTGGCTGCAGGGCAAAAAGCAGAGAGTTGTGATAAATGGATATGGCAATTCATTAGAAGTGATAATCTTTTAAGAATTACAATGGTTGCATCAGAACTCAATATGGACAAAGAAACAGAGAAATTTTAACTGAAAATTTAGGCATGAGAAAAGTGTGTGCCAAGATGGTGTAAAAAAATTTGAATGAAAAGACTTTAAGTACTGTAACTACTTGTGATGAAAGTTGGCTGTTCCAATACAACCTAGAAATTAAAAGACAGTCAATGCAATGGAAGACTAACCAATCCCTCAAGCCAAAAAAAGGAAGACTGTCAAAATCAAAAATGAAAACCATGCTTCTTGTTTTCTATGATATTAAAGGAATTATGGCTGAATATGTCCCACCAAATCAGACTGTCAATCAAACATACTACACTGAAGTTCTGACAAGGCTTCACAAAAAAAAATTGAAGGAAGAGACCTGAATTGTAGAAGTATGGTTGGATGCTCCATTAAGATAATTCTCCAGCATGCAATGTGATATCTGTTTACTAGTTTCTGGGCAAGAAACAAAACACTGTGCAAGAACATGTAACCTACTCACCAAACTTAGCCTACTATGACTTTTTTTTCCCTCTTCTCCAAACTGAAAAGTGTACTTAAGGGAGCCCATTTGCAGCCCACTGCAGCCTTTCAGAAAAAATTACCAAAGTGTTAAAAGGGCTAGCCTTTTTCTTGAGATGGCCATTGTGAATGACTGGCCTAACCGATCAGGCTGGAAGTGATCTCAAATTGAAGATATTTCTTCCTAGGTGCAGAAAAATGGGAAAATATAAAAGGCACGCAACGTGCATATTTTGAATAATCGGAAAGATGGTGAAACCAAATAAATATATAAGTTTCCTCAGATACAAGAAATTAGAAAGGATTCAACATGTACTGACTTAACTGCTCACGATAAAACACGGACTACATTTCTTTAGGACAGCTTAGAAATATGTTTAACTGATTGGGCCAAAAGTGGTCTCAAATTGAAGATATTTCTTCCTAGGTGTGCAGGAAAATGGGAAAATGTAAAAATTCTGATCTATATACAGGCATTCCCTGGTTTATGTAATAATCGACTTATGGAAATTCCACTTTACATAAGTTTTTGCCGGCAGGTGCTGCTGTTATGTTGTTATTTAGTTTTTAGGAGCATTAGCAACTAAGGCCATATTGCTCCGGGAATATGCGGTGGTCATTCCCTGACCTTTCCGCATCCTGTGTATTTGGTGGTGACGGGCTCAAACCCCGGTCTAATCAAGAAGCGTGTGCTACGCACTGCTGCTCCTTCCCACCTAGCTATGGAGGCACCCGCCGGCAGGTGCAAATTAAAAAAAAATCGTGGAAATGAATTTTGCCTCCTGTAGGAATAAATGGAGGTATCGTTAAAATATCGTAATGTGTATCATAAATATAGTAAAGAGAGCTAAGTGATTTTGTAATACTCAGAGCAAAGTGGAGGAGAAATTGTTGAAGTTAAACATAAAAAAGGCACCCGGGGCAGATGGAATCTATCCAGTTATAATGTAGAAGGCAGCAAGGGAAGTAAGCGATAGTAAGCAAGTGATAGTGACTGGAGGGAGTCCGAGTAGTGTGTATGCGGGGAGCATTGTCGAGGCCACGTAATGTCAAGAATCTGGGTATATTCTTACCACATGTACGCCATATCCAAAAATTTCATTACTTCATACAGCATGTCCCACCCACTTTTTCTTACTATTGAATACACCATGAATTGTCAAAATAATAGAGCAAGCTTATCTGCGAAAAGATCTAAACCTCCCAAGGACTTCCTAATTCATTTCACAAATATACGTGGTCTCAATTCTAATCTCAACGATGTCCATTTCCACTTGCAGTCTTCCAAACCCCATGTACTTTTTCTGACTGAATCTCAGTTATCAGTTGATTCAACTACTGCTCATCTCAGATGTCCAAATTATTTGCTGTATGATTCCTTTCGCCTCAAAGGTGGTACTTGTGCATATGTCCGTTGTGATATTCCCTGTCAGAGACTTGGCAATTTGGAATCTCCTCTCTTTGATCTTCTCTGGCTTAAAATCTCTCTACCTCATTGTGTAAAATTCATCTGTTGTCTCTACTGTTCTCCCAACTCGACTAATCACTTGGAGCTCTTTGACTTCCTCTCTTTGCAACTTGACTTTCTCCAGTCCAACTTTCCTAACAATGAGGTAATTTTCCTTGGTGATTTTAACGTTCACAACTCCAGCTGGCTTCCGTTTTCTAGTCACACCGACCCAGCAGGTCAAGATGCTGAGGCTTTTGCAATTACTAATGACCTAGCACAGATTGTTCATTTACCTACAAGAATACCGGATAATCCTAATCATACAGCCAATACGCTTGATCTTTTTCTCACAAACAACCCTTCTAAGTACAAGGTTGAAGTGAGAGGTCCTTTAGGTACTTCAGATCACAACTTGGTGATTGTCTCTTCTCCAATACAACCTTTATCTCATGGCTATTCCCAACCTCATATTGTTTGGCATTACAAGAATGCAAAATGGGATGACCTGCGAGACTTCTTTTCTTCTTTTCCTTGGTCTGATTACTGTTTCAAAACTTCTGATGTCAACGTTTGCTCAGATCGTGTCAGTGAAATTATTCTTGCAGGAATGGAATCCTTTATCTCACACTCCACTTTAAAATCTCGTCCTTTATCTAAACCTTGGTTTTCCAATAAATGTGCTAAGGCTGTCCAAGAGAAGAACGTTGCATATCGTAATTGGCTTGTTTCTAATTCTTCAGTTTCATTTTCTGCCTACACCAAAGCTCGCAACAATTGTAAAGCAGTTATTAATCAGTCCAAACTAGAGTTTGAACATACTAAGAGTAGAAAACCTGCTTCTTGCCCTAATGGTAGCCGAGCATTCTGGTCTCTTGCAAAAGCTATTGGCCGCAACTTTTGCCCATCTCTGCTCCCACCTCTGTCGAAACCAGATGGTTCTGTTGTCACTTCAGCCAAGGATAAAGCTGACCTGCTAGCATCCCATTTTTCTTCGAGCTCATGTATTAATGATCTTGGTAAAACACCTCCCACCATTCCTAACACACTCCATTCAATGCCTCCCGTGGTCTTCCGTCAAAAGGATATCAGAAGGATTTTGATGAATGTTGATGCTAAGAAAGCTCCAGGTCCTGATGGTATTTCTCCACTTGTTCTCAAAACCTGTGCTCCCGAACTTACTCCTATTCTTTGCCGCCTTTTTTCACTTTCTTATTCCAAAGGTGTTTTCCCTTCTGCTTGGAAATTTGCTCATATCCAGCCAGTTCCTAAAAAGGGTGACAAATCCCTCCCATCCAATTATCGTCCCATTGCAATTACTTCTACTCTTTCTAAAGTAATGGAGAAATCAATTAACCACCAACTCTTAAACTACCTAGAAACCTTCCGTCTGATCAACGATCGCCAGTATGGATTCCGTCAGTGTCGATCCACTGGTGATATTCTGGCTTATGTTACCCATTTATGGACTAATTCAATGGAAAGGTTCGGTGAAACATATGTAGTTGCTCTTGACATCTCAAAGGCTTTTGATCGTGTTTGGCATAAAGGTCTGCTAAACAAGCTTCCATCTTATGGTTTGCCAATTGTTTTTAGTAATTGATTATCCAGTTTTCTCTCTGATCGCTCACTGAGGGTGATGGTAGATGGCTCTCTGTCTTCTAACTTCTCCACTAATGCCGGTGTCCCCCAATTCAGTTCTTTCCCCCACTCTTTTCCTCTTGTATATTAATGACCTTCTTCCATTGACTGGAAATCCTATCCAGAGTTTTGCCGATGATAGCACATTGCATTCAACTTTCCATTTTGAGAAACCTTGTCCAACTCAATCAGCTTCAAGTTCTCGAAAATCTGCTGCCAATTCCTTAAATGCCGATCTTCAGGTAATTCTCCAGTGGGGCAAAAACAACTTAATTGATTTCAACCCTTCTAAAACTCAATCTTGTCTTAAATCTCGCAAAAAGGATTCTTCTGCTCCTATGCTTATCTTTAGTGACACTGCGATTTCTAGGCAAATTGATATTTCTCTTTTGGGGATTACCCTGACTTCTAATCTCTCTTGGCACAAGCACATTACAAATATTGCTTCCTCTGCATCTAAAAAACTTGTTTTCTCTTTCGCTCTCGGCGTTACTTTTCTCCCAAACAGCTGCTCACTCTGTATAAATCGCAAATCCGCCCTGCCATGGAATATTGTTCCCACATCTGGGGTGGTGCCCCCAAAACCTCTCTCAGGCTTCTTGATTCCATTCAGAAGAGGGCAGTTAGGTTAATTAATGATTCATCTCTAACAGAGTCTCTCCCCTCGCTTTCTCATAGACGCACTGTTTCTGCTGCATGCCTCTTCTACAGATATTTCCATGGGCACTGTTCTTCTGAATTGGCTTCTATAATTCCCGCTCTCTCTTTCAAAACAGTCCGAACACGTGCCGCCACCAGCCAACATCCATTTACTGTCCAACTTCAAACCCACAGAACCAAGTTTTCATCTTCCTCATTTATTCATTCAACTGTCGTTTTCTGGAACAACCTTCCTTCATACATATTTCCTGAAAATTACAATCTACAGAAGTTCAAGTCCAATATCAACAAATATCTTCTTTCGTCTTCTCAACCTCCAACCCAAGCACGGTACTAAGTACTATAGGTTATAATACCTCTCGTGTTTGGGGTTCTCACAAAAAAAAAAAAAAAAAAAAAAAAAAGCAAACCCTTAGTCATAATTATGAGAGCATTCTTAGAATCAGGGGAGGTCCCCATGGACTGGAGATGGGCAAATGAATCCCCAATTGATAAAGGGGGTTCAAAGGGTGACACAAAAAGAAAAAAAAAAAAAAAAGACCTGTTAGTTTAACTTCTGTTCCAGGGAAAATAATGGAGTCACTGGTTAAAGAGGTGATATAGGATCACCTAGACATGACAGCAGTAATAGTTCGGACATATCATGGGTTTGTTAAGGGGAAGGTTTGTTTGATCAATTTGATTGGATACTACGATGTGGTCACAAAGGAACTGGATGCAAAAAATAATTTTGATATTATATACTTGAATTTCAGGAAAGCTTTTGATACTGTTGCACATGGAAGACTGCTGTACACTTGGAGCAACATGGCATTAAGGGCAAGTTACTGCAATGGATAAAGGGATAGTTGAGTGGGAAATGGCAGAGAGCGGTAATAAATGGACACTGCTCTACATGGACTAATGTTAGCAGCAGAGTCCCACGGAGTTCGATGCTGGGCCCATTGTTGTTTTGTGTATTTATCAATGAAGGTATATCAGGCTTAATGTCCAAGTTTGCAGATGATACAAAGGTTAGCAGGGTTGTTAATGACAGTAAAGACAGTATGCTACTGCAACAGAATCTAGAAAAGTTAGGCAGATGGGCTGAGAAGTGGCAACTGAAGTTTAACATTGACAAATGCAAAGTACTCCATATGGGTAGCAGTAACCCAAGAGAAACATACCAACTGTGTAGTACTACACTCAAGGAGTGTGGAGAATGAAAAAGACCTGGAGGCATACGTGCAGTCAGATATGAAGTTCTCTGAGCAGTGCAGACGGGCTTCCAGAGCAGGTCATGGAGTTTTGTCAATATATAGTAATTTTGCTAGAAGTGATAAGAAGGTGATTATCCATTTGTATAAGGCAATGGTCAGGCCACACCTCTAGTACTGTATAACAGGTCTGGATGCCTCATTTTAGGAAGGATGTAGAAGAAGGTTTCTAGAACGAGTACAGAGAAGGGCAACAAGATTGGTGAGGGGAACAAAGCGGTGCATTTACAAAGAAAGGCTTAAGTTCTGCAAGTTGCAGCATCTGGAGACTAGACACCTGTGAGGTGATCTGATCGAGGTGTATAAGGCCTTGATTGGTTTGAGCAGGCTCAATGCTGACGGGACACTTCCACTTGCTCAGATTAAGAACCTGAAGGGGCATAGATTCAAATTGAGGAAAGACAGTTGTAGAATAGATGTGTGCAAGTTTGCCTTTAGCCAGCAGGTAGTTGATTGGCAGAACATATTTCCATCTAATAAGATGAATAAGGCTCATATGTTGAGGCTCATAAGCCTCAACCTCTTTTTTTTTTTTTTTTTTTTGGTAATTTGTTCCAAGAATTCAGAATTTGAAATTTTTGCTATATAGCCAAACTATTTTCTCTCTAAAAGATCATTTTTATAATGGAAACCACTACTTTTTTGTCATTATCATATGTTCTATTACAAGAATCAATTTTGAATGAATTTTTGATATTTTTCTAACGCACATTTCTGGAGGTCACAACCATAAAACAATAAAAACAATTTGCAGTTTCTGGTTTATTGGGCTTTTTTGTTAGTGCATCTAATTACAAATGGGTTAGTAAACTAGATCTTATTGCATTTGTGATAATACCGATAACCGGAATTCTGTTGTTTTTATGTTTTGGTATTATAGTGAAATGTGTTCCCCTTCACTGAAATCTTCAATCATATAAAAAAAACATAAATAAATTTTCAGAATCTTCTCTTCATTACTATTTACTTATTACAATGGTGAAGGGAAAGCAAACAACAGAAAGTGGAAGTGGTGGCAGGGCTAGGAAACGAAAAAAAAATTGATTTTAGAAATGAAGATGAAGAAAAAAGAATTAAAAAGAAGAAATGAAGATGAATAAGAAAATGAAATGAAGCAGGACAAAACTTATTGCACAGGAATTAGGTCTCACTGCTTGAACAGTGAATACTATTTTAAAGGACAGTGCACGTATAAAAGAACATGTTAAAGGATCTTTTTTACAATTTTATAATTTTGCAATTTTTGTGCACTTTTGTCATTTTTCCTGCGCATGAGATAAAATAAAATTGAATAAATAATTCTATTTACATGTCCGTTGAACATTTCTTTTTTGCTTCAATCAAATTCAGCACACATAGTTGCGAGTGCTGCATAAGCATTTAGGGAAATTCCGACTTAATTAAATTTTGACTTACGTCGAGTTCCACGGAAGACAACCCTTACGTAAGTCAGGGAGTGGCTGTATTAATACAGAAGCCATTTTCTTGAGACCGCCATTGTGAATTATAGGCTTTACCGATTGGGCCAAAAGTGGTCCCAATTAAACCTAGGAAGGTGTGCAGAACTTTTTTCTGCACACCTTCCTAGGTGTGCAGAAAAAATGGGAAAAAATAAAACGCACACAACATGCACATTTTGAATAATTGGAAAGATGGGATGGTTTGGTTTGGTTTGGTTTGGTTTTTAATGGCGCATTGGCAGCTAAGGCCATAATGCGCCAAGACAAATTTAAAATCTTATTAAACATTTTGGTAGCAAAGGCTACCACGTCAAACAATTAATTATTATGTTTAAAAAGGTATAAAAGTAAAAGCATAAAACTTAGATCTTTGTATAAACATTAATAAATTGTAAAAAGTTAAAAACGTCAGTCATATTGTCTCTGTCACATATTATCTGACTGAGTGTAAATGGCTCAGTCAAATTATTAAAATCAGTAAAACACAAGCGTCGTGCTTCAAAAAAAACAGGACATTCTACAAAAATGTGACTGACGGTTAAAATTACGTTACATATCTCGCATATAGGTGGGTCATCCGCCCTCAGCAAGTAGGAATGCATTAGATGACTATGACCTATGCGGAGCCGAGCAAGAACAACTTCCTCTCTTTGGTCCCTGCGTAGACTGGACTGCCATTGCGCAATTACAGGCTTAATGCAATATAATTTATTTGTGGCCTGTCCGTGCCAAGAATCTTGCCATTGGGAGAGTAATTTAGAACGTATTATTTGCCTGTAGTCTGTATAGGGGACTGACAGACAATGCTTATCCAGGGAAATGGCTGATTTCGCAGCGGCATCAGCCGATTCATTTCCCCGGATCCCAATGTGGCTTGGGATCCAGCAAAAGCGAATATCATATTCCAATTCTATGAGAGAAAAAAGAATCTGCCGGATCCTGGACAGGATCGGATGAGGGTTAAAACTCACCGATACCAGAGCCTGTAACGCGCTTGATGAATCACAATAAATCATATACCTCTGGTAGTCGCGATTTTTAATGTGATCTAGGGCTGATTGTATTGCATGCAACTCAGCAGTATAGATGCTAGTTACTTGTGGGATCTTATAGGATAATGTTTTGTGAGGGAACACAACAGCAGATCCCACATGACATTCTAACTTTGAGCCATCTGTATAGATTGGCAGAAAGTCAGAATACTGCTGTCTATGTGATGCAAAGAGTTGCTGGTAGACAGATGGCGGTGTCGTAGCCTTCTCCCAGATCTTAAGGGAGAAGTCGCAAGTTGGAAAATAAGCATGCCAGCGTGGAAAGAATTGCCTTGGTGACTGGGCAACGTTGTCTACCGACAAGTTGAGCTCATTCAGCAGCCCTTGAATGCGAATACCAAAAGGTTTGTTGGCAGTCCGACGGGTGTTGTAGAGGTTTTCCCAGCGCGGCTCAAAAACGGATGGCCACGTGGGATGATCGGGCAGGGATTTTAATTTAAAGGCGTACTGTAAGGACAACTGCTTACGTCGAAGAGACAGAGATGGTTCATTTGCTTCAACGTAAAGGCTTTGGACAGGAGATGTGCGAAATGCTCCAGTGGCTGTCCGGATGGCTTGATGGTGGATTGGATCTAACTACCGAAGTGCACTATCTCTAGCAGAACCATAAACCTGAGACCCATAGTCGAGTTTGGAACAGACAAGTGCTCGGTAAAGGCGAAGAAGGGTAGAACGATCTGTGCCCCATGAAGTTGATGAAAGGGCACGAAGGATGTTAAGCCCTTTGACACATCTTGTCCTCAGCTGACGAATGTGTTGTAAAAATGTTAGCTTTTTGTCGAAAATAAGTCCAAGGAATTTGAATTCTGCTACAACTGGGATGTTATTTTGCCCAAGCGTTAATTCTGGGTCAGGATGAAGATTACGTTTGCGACAGAAGTGTACACAAACAGTCTTCTGTGATGAAAATCTGAACCCATTAGCCAAAGACCAAGCTGTAAGATGATCAATGGTTTTCTGCAGTTGCCTTTCAATGACCCTCATATTGCATGAATTATAAAATATAGCAAAGTCGTCTACATAGAGGGCATTGCTTACAGTGGGTGGAAGTTGTTCTGCGATAGAGTTTATTTTGATTGCGAAAAGCGTAACACTTAGAACGGATCCTTGTGGGACTCCCTCTGAGAGAAGACTCGAGAGAGGGTGGATCCTAAACGGACTTGAAATTGGCGATTCGAAAGAAAGTTTTTAATAAAAACAGGAAGGTTACCTCTAAGACCAAAGTTATAGAGGTCTTTTAAAATTCCAAATCGCCAGGCTGTGTCGTACGCTTTTTCAATATCAAAGAAAACTGCTACCAAATGCTCGGATTTAATAAAAGCATCACGAATGGACGTTTCCAATCGGATTAAATGATCCAGAGTGGATCTATTTCTTCGGAAGCCGCACTGTGTCCTGGAAAGCAGACCATTTGTTTCTAAATACCATACGAGGCGTGCATTAACCATTCTTTCCAGGACTTTGCACAAACAGGTTGTCAGAGCAATAGGACGATAATTACTTGGATTGCTAGGATCCTTTCCTGGTTTTGGGAAGGCAAGAACGATTGCTTTCCGCCAGGAATCCGGAAATTGTTTATTAAGAAAAATTCTGTTAAACAGAATTAAAAGGTGATCCTTACATTGTGGTGTGAGGTGTTTTACCATTTCGTAGTGGATGTCATCGGGCCCCACAGCACTTGCGTGCGTGAGAAAGAGTGCAGCATTTAACTCCTCCTGTGAAAAGGGCTTGTTATACGATTCAAGCCCTTTTGAATAGAAGTTCAGGGGGTTTTTCTCATTTTTCTCTTTCAGGGCCAAAACTCTGTGGGAAAAGATGTTAGTGCAGATATTTTTGCAAATGTTTCCCCTAGAGTATTTGCTACTGCAGTTCGATCTGCAATTGGACATCCGTTATGCTCGAGGATCACAGAAGGGCATGGTGGATATTTTCCCTTCATTTTCCGGATCTTATCCCAGACTACTTTTGAGCTAGCAGCCTGAGTTATGGAAGATGTAAAACGAATCCAAGATTTCCTTTGGCTCTGACGTCGTACATAATGCGCTTTCGCACGTGCAAATGTTATTAAATTTTCAGTTGTGGGATATCGGCGGAATATCCCCCAGGCTTTGTTTTGTGCTTTTTTTGCTGCTGTGCATTCGGAATTCCACCAAGGTTTCGGAAATAGTGGGAACCGGCTAGATGATTTTGGGATTGCAATTGCAGCTGCTTGGACAATTGTTTCTGTGACGTCCTCGACTGCATCATTGATTGGCACCTGACTGACTGTAGCGATGTCAAGATTTGCCAGATGTTGAAAGGCATTCCAGTCAGCCTGATCAAGCTTCCACCGTGGTAAACTAAATGGAAGACACGGTCTACCACTAGTTAGGGTAATTATCACTGGGAAGTGATCGCTTCCATATGGGTTCTCCTCTACCTCCCAAGCAAGTGAAGGAAGGAGAGAAGGGGAGCAGATAGAAAGATCAATGGCAGAGAATGTACGGGTAGGCATGTGGAAGAAGGTGTTTGTTCCCACATTTAAGAGGGAGAGGTCATTGTCAGTGAGCATATGCTCTATGACTTGTCCCCTTCCATTGATATCAGCACTACCCCACAGAGTGTTATGTCCATTGAAATCCCCAAGATTTAAACAAGGGGAAGGCAATTGCATGATAAGATCATCAAGGTCTTTCTGGGGGATGTCAATCCCAGGTGGCAAATAAACAGAGCAGACAGTTAATATGAACCCCACTGTAAGGCGAATTGCTACAGCTTCAATGCTAGTTGTAAGCTGCAAAGGCTGAAATGGGATCTGGTTGCCGACAAGGATTGCGACTCCTCCGTGGGCAGGACCATCCACAATTCTATCCTTACGAATGATGGTAATGTTATGCATGGTGGGGTCATCATTTGCCTTTAAATAAGTCTCCTGTATGCAAAAGCAAACTGGTTTGTGCTTTTGCAGGAGTGCCTTGATGTCGTCAGTATTTTGCCGGAATCCACGACAATTCCACTGTAGGAATTTAGCCATTATTTGGACTTGGTGGGTCCATCAGGCGGCTTCCGGGGTGCTGAGGGCTTAATTTTGTCAGTCTTGGATTTATCTTTCCTGGGGAAGTATGGACGCTGTCCTGTGCAAGAATTTTTGCTGATGCTGTCGAGGCAGTGTTAGGTGGGTCGGAAAACTGCTAGTTGGGGGGGATACAAGGACTAATAGATTAACAGTAGCCACTGGCAGAGGTGGAAGTGATTCTTGCACTGCTTCTATTGAAATGAGCAGAAGTCTGAAAAACAAGATGCAGGATATTTCAGAGACTGCTGGTAGTCATTGCGTTACAAGTAAACACATGGGTTGTGTTAGGGTAGCTAAGAATAGACACAGGTGCATGTATACCTGCGTGTACACCAATGCTAGGAGTTTGGTAAATAAATTTGATGAATTTGAGGTATTGCTCAAAACATCAAAGGCAGATATTGTTGGGATATCAGAGACGTGGTGTCACACAGATATAAGTAATGCGGAACTGGAATTTGGGGAATACAATGTGTATAGAAAGGATAGACAGGACAGGAGGGGAGGAGGGGTTATGCTATTAATTAAGAAACACATAAAGTCCAAGGAAGTGAAGCCAGTCGACATCGATGGACAGGGCAGTGCCGAATCAGTTTGGTGTGACATAAGCATAGGGAAATCAAAATTGAGAGTAGGAGTGTGCTATAGGCCTAATGACTCTGATGAGTATAATAAGATATTGTACAGGGAAATAGAGTGGGCCAGTAAATCAGAGAGTCTTATAATGGGGGATTTTAATTTCCCAGATATTGACTGGAATTTGTGGGTTGGTCACTCGCACACTAGCAAGGCTTTTGTGGATTTATTGGATGATTGTTTTCTACACCAGCATGTTCGTGAGGCAACAAGAGGGAGCAATACTCTTGATCTGATTATCAGTAGTGACTCTTCATGCATTAAGAACCTGCAGATAAATGAACCACTAGGTGGCAGTGATCACAGTGTGTTGAAGTGGGATTTACTCAAGGAGGTAACTACCATCAGAGGTAAAGGGAAGGGTTTTTGTTTTCGTAAAGGCGACTATGATGGTCTGAGACAGTATTTAAATTCTATACAGTGGGACCAACTGATGATGTTACCAACAGCAAACTCAAAATGGGAAGCATTCAAGGAACTAATCTTGGAGGCTACCAGGCTTTACATACCAACTAAGAAATATTGTTCAAGGTTTAGGCCTAAATGGTTGTCAGATGAACTAATGAGACATGTGGCAGAGAAGAAAAATGCATGGGATACATATAAATTAATGGGTGACATGGAAGCCTATGATAGATATAAGTTGGTCTGTAACCAAGTCACAAAGGAGATTAGGCAGGCAAAGGCAGACTACGAAAAATCCTTGGCAAAGGATGCAAAGAAAAACAGAAAAGAGTTCTTTACATACTTGAACTCGAGAAGGAAAGGGATGAATCAGATTGGTCCACTGGATATTGATGGTTCAACAGTTGAGGATCCTGCTCAGGTGGCTAACAATCTAAACGAGTATTTTGCATCTACATTCACGCATGAGGAGTTATTCAGGAAGGAGAATGATGTAGGTAAAGTAAACATTGGCAGTGAGCTGGATGATTTTGTAATAACTGAGAGGAAAGTGGAGGAGAGATTGTTGAGGATAAACATAAAAAAGGCACCTGGGGTGGATGGGATCTATCCAGTTATATTAAAGGAGGCAGCAAAGGAAGTATGCAAACCCCTAGCCATAATTATGAGAGCTTCTTTGGACTCAGGGGAGGTACCCATAGACTGGAGATGTGCAAATGTAACCCCAATTCACAAAGGAGGATCAAAGGCTGACACAAGTAATTATAGACCTGTTAGTTTAACTTCTGTTCCAGGTAAATTAATGGAGGCACTGGTTAAAGAAGCACTGCAGGATCATCTAGACAAGAATTCAGTTATAGCTCAGACGCAGCATGGTTTTGTTAAGGGCAGGTCTTGCCTGACCAATTTGATTGGATACTATGATGTAGTCACAAAAGAACTGGATGCAGGGAATAACTTTGATATTATATATTTGGATCTTAGAAAGGCTTTTGATACTGTTGCACATGGAAGACTGCTGCACAAATTGGAGCAGTGTGGCATTGGAGGCAAATTGCTGCTATGGATAAGGGGATGGTTGAGTGGCAGAAGACAGAGAGTGGTAATCAATGGACACTGCTCAACGTGGACTAATGTTATTAGTGGAGTTCCTCAAGGTTCAGTGTTGGGTCCGTTGTTGTTTTCGGTGTTTATGAATGATATTGATGATGGGATATCAAGTTTAATGTCCAAGTTTGCAGATGATACAAAGGTTGGCAGGGTCGTCAAGGACACTACTGACGCTATGCTGCTGCAACAGGATCTGGAAAGGTTGAACAGATGGGCTGAGAGGTGGCAAATGAAGTTTAACATTGACAAATGTAAAGTACTGCATATGGGAAACAGTAACCCCAGAGCAACGTATCAACTCTGCGGTACCACACTGACAGTGGTGGAGAATGAAAAGGACCTGGGGGTAATTGTGCAGGGAGATATGAAGTTCTCTGAGCAGTGCAGACGAGCTGCAAGAGTAGCTCATGGTGTCTTGTCAATGATATACAGGAATTTTTCTAGCAGGGATAAGGAGGTGATTATTCCCTTGTATAAGGCAATGGTTAGGCCACATCTTGAGTACTGTATACAGGTCTGGAGGCCTCATTTCAAGAAGGATGTAGAGCTGCTGGAACGGGTACAGAGAAGGGCAACAAGATTAGTAAATGGAACAAAGGGTTGCTCTTACGAAGAAAGGCTTAAGTTTTGCAAATTACAGAGTCTGGAGACTAGGCACCGGCGAGGTGATCTGATAGAGGTGTATAAGGCCTTGAATGGTTTGAGCATGCTCAATGCCAATGGGATTCTTCATCTTTCTCAGAATAATCACCTCAGAGGGCATAAATTCAAATTGAGGAAGGACGGATGTCGGATAGATGTGCGGAAATTTGCCTTTGGCCAGCGGGTGGTTGGTTGGTGGAACCGACTTCCATCACTTGTTGTTGAAGTTGATAGCCTAAACAAATTTAAAGCTCAACTGGACAGGTATTTCGAACGAACGGAGGGGTGAAATGGGAGAGGGTTTTTTTTTTTTTTTTTTGGCTGATGCTGAATAAGCTTGCTTTCTTGCATCGTATGCCTCTACTAATGCTAATGCTAATGCTAATGCTGTGTCCATTTCTTCCTCAGCGAAGAGTTCCACAACTGACTCATCATGTACCTCCTTCTGCTCAACATCCATGTTTTCCTGGGTACTAGGTGTTACTTCCCCTTTCTTATTCTTTTCTTTTGCTTTTGTTACTTGTGGAGCATTAGGAGGTACCGATATAGGAGTGGCAGCTGATTGGTCCTTCTGTGCAGGTTTTTGGGAGCGTAAAAGATAACGTGCAATGGGAGTAAATGATTCTTTTGGGGGGACGGACATGTCCGTCTGAGTCCCAATCGAACACCTCCCTGCTACCTTCTGGGCGTAGGTAGGTTTTTTGATGCTAAGAGGTTTCACTGCTTTTCTTGCCTCCTGGTACGATATGTTTAGCTCTGCCTTCAGCCGTTGAATTTCTTTTTCTACTTTCCACCTCTGGCATGCCCTTGAATAGGCCGGATGTTCTCCCTCACAGTTAATGCAGGTGGGTTTAGTGGCTGAACATGCTGTTGTTTTGTGGTCCTTTGCACCGCACCGGGCGCATGCAAGGACTCCACGGCAGGCCATTTGAGAATGTCCATACTTCTGACATTTAAAACACCGTAAAGGGTTCGGAATGTATGGACGTACTGGACAGTTGATGTATCCAGCTTTAATCTCATCAGGAGGTTTGGGAGAGTTAAAAGTCAGGATAACACTCCTGGTTTTAACAATTTTCCCATCCCTTCGCGCAGTGATTCTCTTGACGGTAGTAACTCCCTGTGGTTTTAGTTCGGAGCAGATTTCCTCCTCGGTGACGTCGAGAAGGTACCACTCCGAAATGACACCTCTCGATGAATTTAGTGTTCTGTGTGGTGTCACTGTTATGGGTATACCTCCGATTGATGTTACTCGGAGTAGATGTTCAGACTGCCTGTCATTTTTTGTTTCAATCAAGAGGTCCCCAGAACGGAGCCTCTTAACTGACTTGGGTGTACCTGCTAACCCATCCAACCCTTTTTGTATAAAAAAGGGCGACATTTTACCAATCGGTGTTTCGTTGGTGGAATGCATTATTAAGAACCTTGGGACAGGCCCTGATGATAGTTCGGTTCGCTGCCTCTTTGTAGCAATAATGCTATCTGCCTCTCCGTCATTATTTTCAGATAGGGACCGGGTTGGGGCCCCTGAAGGAATATGTTTATCAGGATTCATGAAGTTTTATAAATTGTTCAGTGCCCGGGCTCCCCACCCACCACGGAGCCCAAAGGGACGCCCACTACCCGGCATGCAATAAATGCGCTCGGGAGTGGGACGCCAGGGCTACCCAGACACTATACCTGCACTGCCGCCAGCCTGAATCCTGTCCCTCGGACCATGAGGGTAGGGGCGTGGCATTGACACGGTTGACCCTCGCAGGCGAGCCTACTAGCCGATTGATCCTAGCCGGGCCTTCCAGGACCACCCGTCTTGTCGAAGCAGGGGCCAAATTGGTGTATTGAAGCTGGGCCCCTCAACCACCAGGATTCCCCTTTCCTAATTTCCACGGGTCGCAGCGCACGGCAAACACGCCGGATTCCACTGATGTAAGCCTGGAACCTGGGCTGTGGGCGTTGGATCCCAGTGATGCTAGACTGGAAGTCCAGCAGCGTCACTGGGAGGTCCCCTCACCACGTACAGGTGCCCACGTCGAGGGGTTGGAAAGATGGTGAAACCAAAGAAAATTTATGAGAAAGGATTCGACGAGTACTGGCTTACCTGCTCATGACAAAACATGGACTACATTTCATTAGGACAGCTAGAGAAAAACTCTGCTACCAACTGCGAAATTTTTGCAATGGGTACAGCTAGTATTATATGGTTCAATGCTAATATTTAAGATAGTTAGGAAAGGTTCACCAATGAATCACTAATATGATAATTTAATTATACAGAATCAATGTATCTTTACAGTATACAGCAGCAATTATAATACTGCCACCAAATCACTTAAAAATAAGTACAGTAGAGCCCCGATTATCTGAGATCCGAAGTTCAGTGTTATCCAAGCTAGCTCTTAGCTCAATTTTTACATAAAGGCTAAATGATGCCTTAAAGAGTTATTTGTGTTCGTATGTATGATGAGTTAGACTGTGATGAGAACAGACTGTGCTGTGCTGATTCACGGAATTTCGATGACTTATCTCCCTCCGCGCCCCCTCCACCCACTCACCACGAAACTTCAATAGTTTTAGCTGTCGGGTTCAGTTTGACATCTCGTTCAGGTGATTTTGCTTGTGACTAAAAAAAAAAAAAAATAAATAAATAAATAAATTTTCTGTTTATACTCCAGCATGGCAACCAGGTCAGGTCAGTAGAATTTGAAATAAATCGTCAATACAAATATTCATCACATTCAGTAGTCACGGGCTTGAACCCCAGTCCACTCAAAGAACATGTGCTATGCACTCTCGCTCCTGACAACTAGACTATGCCAGGCCTACCACTAGTTACTGATTCTGTGTGGCTTCTTTATTTTTATTTTATGTACGATGAGTGTAAAATGGAAACATCGTGATTTCATTAGAGACTAAGTTTGATACCATCATGGTGACATTAAAAATTTTTTTTTTTCCCACCTAATGTAAAGTCTCTAATCCAGTCACTAGATCAAAGTGTCCTGGAGACTTTGAAATGGAACTACAGATGATGACTTTTAAAACAACTCCTGGAAGACCTCGAAAATGGTGGAACTGTTGCTGAAAGCCTTAAAAACATAAACGTAAAAGATGTCATTTACTGGCTGGCAGAATCATGGTAAGAAGTAAAAACATCAATTCTCGTGAAGTCCTGGAAAAAAATTCTTGGTGAAACTGAGGAAGAAGAAGATGAAGATAATCTTCTGCTTATAGAGCTAGTAAAAAATCTTCCAAATTCAGAACCTATTATGGCAGAAGACATTCAAGATTGAATGAATGAGAGAAAACAAGAGAGTGAAGACAAAGATGTGTCCAGGAGAAGGCTCAAAAATTTTGCATATGAAAGGGCCAAATGCGATTGAGACTGCACTGCAATACATTGAACAGCAGAATGAGAGTATGCCTACCGATCTACTATTGTTGAGATGCCTGAGAAACATTGCAACAAACAAGTGAGGAACTTCTTTAAAACAGAAGACTTTGAAAGACTTTTTTCTAAAGCCTGATGTTGTAATCATGATGATGCATGTACAGTACATGTACTGTACAATACTTATGTACAGCACAGTACAATACTGTATGTACAGCACAGTACAATACTGTATGTACAGTACAGTACAATACTGTATGTACAGTACAGTACAATACTATGCAAGTAAATAAACACAGGCTTAGGTAAAGAAAGCCCACACGAGAAGCACGGAAAATATCGGCAAAGTTAAGCTGTGAAAGTACAGTATACTGTACTTTGCTGTACTGCACTTGTAGTGTTGCTTGCTCGGTAAACAGATGGTGGATGTTATCGGTCGGTTGAAGAAGTTGAGAACGATATATTGATTGACAGGTAGGTGTGACAAACAATGTACTGATTGGTGCATGGACAGAACAGAACAGATGATAACATCTGCTTAGTCACTGGTTGGCATTATGGCGTGTATTAATGAATAAAGATGAATAAAGAACGGTGCATAATTAGTTTCGGAATGAATTGTATATAAATAATATTAGCGATGAATCTTTTAAAGTTGGAAGAAATTTGTGGGAAAAAAATGAAATGTTGCTTCAACTTCCTTGATTTTTTGATTAAATCTAAATTAATAAGACAGAAACTGTACTATTTTAAGTGCAATGATTACTTTAAACTAATTGAATCATGAACAGAGTCAAGTGGAAATTTCTGGCATTGCAAAATATGTTCTGCACATGCGAGTGTCTTTAAAAATAAAAATAAAAATTACAAAATAAAAATACAGTAATGATAAACAAATTATCCCCTAGTCCACCCATGATTTTATAGAAAAAAGGTCAGATTACCCCTCCACTTTGGGAGGGGTTCAAGTTCCCATGGGATTCAATTTATACTCCTGACCAATAACACCCACCGTCTGTTTACTGGGCAAGCAACAATACAAATGCCATCATGGCAAACTAGTTCCACCAATAAACCACTCCGAAATTCACTGTACTTAGCGTGTGGGCTTTCTTTACCTTCGCCATAAACACAATTACAGTATGTAATTACATACATACATACTGTGCATACATACATATACATGTATTCTTTTTCTTACAGTACATATGTATGTACATGTACTTCCGTAATGGCAGGAATGAGGGAGATCCTAGAGGAACATTGTCGCAAGGTCAGTGTACAAAAATTTTCCATGTTAACTGAGTTTGACTATATCCGAGCTATTCTTGGTCCACATTAGCTCGGATAACTGGGACTCTACTGTATTGTGTACATTGTTCATTTGTTTTCTTCTCAAAATGTTCACAAAAGTGCAAAGATAATTTTTAGTAGATTATTTTTACTGCCTCTATATTTATCAACTTTAGAAATAGCGAAAAATACATAGCAACAGGTGAACTTCCAGGAAGGGTTTCTGGATGAAAAATTACCTCATTATGACATTGACTGAAAAAAATTTGTGAAAACAGTTCTTGCACAAAGTTTACAGAAGTGGAAGCCAGTGTTTTAACAGATGAAATGTTGGATAACACTACTAACTGACTGCTGTAAAGTTTGTTAAAATCATCAGAATACTGGCATAACAAACTGATCTAAGTTATGACACAGCTCAAAAGGATTTAAAAGAAGATATCACAGATGTTTCATTACAAAGCAACAGTACATTGCAGGAATTGAAAGCTGTGGGTCAAACTACTTACTGTTCATGGTTTCAAAATTTTATTGCCCAACATGAAGAAAACATTCAATGTTACTTTTACACAGAGCAGGCTCTTTTACACAGAATCAACTCACTGGCTTTATAAACTTGCAAAAGATGTGGGAATTGGAAAATTCTCAAACATCAATGGCAAGTCTTTATACATGTGTAAAAAAAAAAAAAAAAAAATAAGTGTTTAGATCACAACTTCCAGAAAGTATTATCATTGGTCCCAGCTTTTTTGGGGCAATCATTTCAAAAATTACTGTCCAAAATTTTTTTTTATAGAAGTTGTGATATTTAATTTATAAAAAAAAAAAAAAAAAAAAAAATAGTTACCTGTATTACAGGATTTCCTCCTCCAAGCAAAGCAATACCGAGCTCCACACTTTCAAGAAAGATGGAGTGGCTAGGATTCTTCATAATAAGCTCTACCACCAAATTTGAAGCTCCTTCTTGGTCTAAGTGGCACTGTACTTCAGCCAGTGTCATTTCAGCTCGGCTCAGCATCACTCCACCAGGACCATGTGTAATATGAGTGCCTGAAGGAGAAAGAGCTCCTGTTCCATGGGAATGGTGCCTTGAATTGTTAGTTGCATTTTCACGCTTTAAATGAGATTTTCCAAAATACCGCAGTAATAATGTCTGCCGTAATGCTTCTCCCTAATTGAAGTGATTTGAAAAAAATATCAGTGATTTCCTTAAATAATTTATTAAACTTATATTTGTGTTGAATATATGTTAAGATTTTTAAAGATGTTTATAGAAATTAAAGACATCCTTTGCCATAATGCAAATAAAATAGATTAATTATACCTTCAAATATCAAATTCGATAATGGAAATCATTATATTAATTAATTAATAATGTTTTTTGATTCAAAGACTATGAAATGGCTATATACATAGCCATTTAATTAAAAAATTTTTTTCCCTTTTAGTTGGTTCACCATACAATGCAAAATAAAATAATAAATAATAAAAATATTATAACAAATGATATTAATGCACATAAGCCTAAAACTGAGCTGAAGAGTTCCTTGATAGAGTACAATAATCAAACTGCAAATCTCACAGAGATACTCATTTCAAATAGTAATAGTCATATAGTGCAAGGATGGTTACAACAAAAGTAAATCAAAAAAAAAATAATAACTATTACTTTTTTATTATTTCTTCATTGACAAGGAAAAACAATACAAATTGTCTTTCAAGCTTTGAAAATCATCCCAATTCCTGTAAACCTTTAGATAAAAATATCTAGCATTTTCTTAAAAAGTTATTATAATTAAGAGAAACTGTTATTTGAACAAATAGGAATATTTAAATGCAGGTTTTCCATGGACACTTATTTTTTATATCTAGTTGAGCATTAAGCATTACATACTGCAAAGTATGTAATGCTTAATGCTCAACAAGAAAATACAAGTAAATTAATTCCAGTACAATGCAAAATGCAAGGAAATGCATTACAGTACAAGCAAATACAAGGAAAAGTATTCCACCAAATACAAACAAGCTGTAAGCTATCTATCACTGATTAAGCATTTTAAAAGACAGCCAGTTTAGTTACATCTCTTACGTTATCAGTAGACATGGGGTACGGAAATAAAAGAACCATATTGCAGAAACTATTCTGCTTAAGGTCAGTATGACATCTGCTGATATTTTAATGTCACAGTTACTTGTTGGTTGTAAGTCATAAGTTTATTTATTGAGCCATTAAACAATAAGGATACCAAAGGACTGAAAGACTCAGCAAGAGATGTTTATCCAAATAATTTCAGACACCACAATCTCTTTAAAAAGGAATGAGATAACAGCCAGAAAGGTCACACCTTGACCAGAAGGAGCATGTCTCAACTAATTATTATATCAGCCATATGAAGATCTATCATAGAAACATGAGCCATTTGCTGACTACAAATTTGAAGTAAATCTGGAGGTCTCATGAGAAACAATTACTTGCTGATGGGCATATAACAGGCACTGCAATATCCCTATCCAAGGTGAATTGAATAAAATAAATAAGTCTGATCTAATTTACATTGATTTTAAAAAAGATTTTTGACACAGTTCAAAATGACTGTTGTGTATAAACTGGAGAAGTGTGGCATTAGGGAAGGCATCTACAGCGGATAATAAGAATTTTAAAAAAAATCAAAATTAAAAATTTCTACAACTATTTTCTACAATTCCAATCTTTCTCTTCTTATTTCAAGGATCTTCATTTCAAGATATACATTTCTGGAAATTATGTAATTCTGGAAAATGTACAAGGATATATATTTCTAGAAATAGTAATTTATAAAATACACGATTCATATTCTTACCTCCTGGGTTGCATCTACTGACTTCATACAAATCTGCTATGGAGTACTGTTCCCACAACTGGGTGGTGACTCAAAACTTTTCTTAAACTTCTAGACACTATCTAGAAGAGGACAGCAGTCAGGCCAATTACTGATTCCTTTCTTCAATAAACTCACTCCACTTCCTATCATACCAATATTGTTTATGTAGCATGCCTTTTCTATAGATGCAGTTCTTTTTCTACAGGTGCTGTTTTTATGAATTAGCATAAATAATTCCAAACCAGCTCAAACACATGCTTCAAACAGTTCAATTCAAAACTCATCAAACAAACTTTTCCTCTTCCTGATTTATTATTTCTACTTCTGTTCTTTGGAACAGCTTTAATTCACATGTATTTCCTGAAAATTTCCAATCTACAGAAATTCAAGTCCAATGCCAACAATATCATGTCTCTTCAATCTATACTCAGTAACATGATGTTGTTGACATTGGATAACAACATCATGTCTCATCAATCTATACTCAGTAACAGAATACTATAGTTTCTAATAATTTTTTGTGTTTTTGGAGACAAAAGGCAAACCATCCCCAGGTGGCTTGGTAGTGCCAACTGACAGGCAAATATAAAACTTGGAATACTCACATAACATAGTCATAACCAGTGGTGTATTCTGGCCGGAACGCACCGGAACACCGTTCTGGTATTTTTTTCTAATAATAGAAAATCATTAAATTTATACACCTAATATTATGAAACAATGGCATAATCAAAGGGGAGGGAAAAATATCTATTTTACCCATTGCTATTAAATATATATATATATTAATAGATTTCTTTAACATTAATAGATTTCTTAAAAAAATTATTAAAAAACAAAATACAGTCGATTCCGTTATTTGGGACACATCGGGACTAGTGCCTTTTGGTCCGATCAAGCAGCTGCCCTAATTATCCAAAGTTTCCCGTAAAAAAAGTTAAAAATACAATGGACCCCCACTTCACAATTGGTTCACTGTACAATCAAATCACATTACGATGGACTCACTATAGTAAAGTACTGTTCACTATACGATGTGTAGTAAGCGCCGGTCATTGTGATACCGTTTGTGAATTGAATTTTAATTCTATTAAACAGCCATTCTAATTAGCGAAAATAGGAGGAATATCATCCACAGGCTATAAAAGTAAAGATGTATTAAGCATAAATTTACACTTTATTACCTTACCAATTAAAAAAACGAAATGATACGTGATAATCGGAATAATTAATACGTACTGTAATATGTACATACTAACTAGTCAACATTTCTGTTCACTGACATTTGTGGGTGGGGGTTAAAATTTAAAACAGTAAAAAGATAAGCAATCAATAACAAAGAACATGGTGCACACAAATAAGTAACATGATATGCGCAAGTGAGAACGGAGTAACAAGTTAAGAAGCTTTAAAAATAGGAATGAAGAGAAGATTCTGAAAATTAATTTTTTTGTATGATTGAAGATTCCACGGAAGTGTAAACACATTTCACCATAATAACTCACAGAATTCCAGCTGCCAGTATTATTGCAAATTCAATAAGATCGAGTTTACTATCCGTTTATGAAAGATTGCACTAATATAAAAGCCCAATAAACAGGTGACTGCTAATTGTTTTTATTGTTTTTTGGTTGTGACCTCCAGAAATCCAACCAAACCACGTGGTACTGTTGGAGACAATCGTAGGGTAATCTCCAGTGCTGCGGTCTCCTCCCCCCGATTAAATGGCATGTTGTCCCAATTAAATGAAGTAAACCCTGGCTATTTTCTCGATTGGGTTCTGTTTTTTTAAGATTTGCCCCAAATAAATGGCTGCCAAGATTAACCAGTGGCCCCAATTACTGAAATACACTGTATAAATTTTGCAATGAAACTTGAACATTTCTTACTAAAGTACAATGTGTTAGATAAAGAGATCCAATGAATGGGATATACTGTGATGTGTGCGAATGCTACATTTTGATTCGCCTGAGCTGAACGCTAGAACTGATTGTTCTATGAACCGTGAGTCTGAAGTCTCAGTTACTGTACAGTTGATGTTCCATTATCATATAGTGTTCTG
The DNA here is from genome assembly GCF_048544385.1 of Mastigoproctus giganteus. NCBI lineage: Eukaryota > Metazoa > Arthropoda > Arachnida > Uropygi > Thelyphonidae > Mastigoproctus > Mastigoproctus giganteus. Next base: position 77,737,095 of record NC_143587.1, on the reverse strand, counting down.
GAGAATGGGCATTCCGGTACTATTATTTTTTAGCAATACACCTCTGGTCATAACATAAGTGAACCAGATTGTTGGGAGTAGCCATGGCCAAAAACCTGTTAATCTGATCCTTTGGGGCTAGCATAAGAAAGTTCTCTTATTCCTGATGATTTTACACCACTTAGCTTCCTCACTTTCAGGTTGAGATGCATTGCATTTTAGTTAATGCTACATCTAAAATTCATTGCTTCCACTGATCTCACAATTAGCTCCATTTCAGGCTGTGAATCACTGCATTATAAGTAATCCCACATCTAAAATGTCTTACTCTAAAACTAAATAATGCATTTACATTGAAATGAAAATTGTTCATGAGAAAACAAAAATGCCATACAGGAGAGATTTCAGTTGAGCATTTTGCTAAATACTGAGTAATTGTGTTTCTTCGATGGAAACCAAATTAGCAATTATTTGGGGGGGGGGGGATATAAGCAGTTCAAAAAATAATAATAAATAAAATAAATAAGTGCAACTGATTCAAAAAAAGATGGACATGAGGATGTTTGCAAAGACCCTAGAAGTGGGTGTCCGCAAACTTCTCGAAACGAGAACAGAATTGCAAATGTTCAGGAAATTTGGCAAAAGTTCATCTTCTGATTCCAAAAATGATGGCTGATGAGCTGGATATGAATAAGGAGATGATTCATCAGATTCTGCATGAAGGTTTAAGGAAAATGAAGGTCTATGCAAAATTTCCTTGACTATATTGACTCAACACTAGAGATGAGTGTTAGATGATTCAGCACAATCTAGCATCCGAACATTCTGTGGACTTCAAAAATAAAAAAAAAAAAAAAAATTCACCAAGGCCCAATATGTTTCTTTTATAAAAGTCCAGGATCAAGACAATGATCCTGGATTTCTTGATCATGTTTTTCGACAAACATGTGAGTCAATGCAGCGTTCGAAGTACAGGTTTTTCAAAGACTATTGAAGCACATTTCCCAGGTGAGGCTGCAATTTTGAGAGAAATGCAGCTGGTTCATGTTGCACAACAATATTCCCACTCATTTTGCACTTGTTGTATTTTTGAAAAAAAAACATGGCATTATACAGATCAACCATCCACTCTACTCTTTTGCCTTTAGCCAGCAGGTAGTTGGTTGGTGGAACAGACTTTCATCCCTTGTTAAATTTAAGGCTCAGCGGGACAGGTATTTCGAACGAATGGAGGGGTGAAGTCGAAAGTTTTTTTAATTTTTTTTTGCTGATGCTGCATAAGCTTGCTTTCTTGCATCATATGTCTCTACTAATGCTAATGCTAAACGAGTATTTTGCATCTACATTCACACATGAGGAGTTATTCAGGAAGGGGAATGCCAGAGGTGAAGTAAACTTTGGCAGTGAGCTAGATGATTTTGTAATAACTGAGAGGAAAGTGGAGGAGAAATTATTGAGGATGAACATAAAAAAGGCACCGGGGTGGATGGGATCTATCCAGTTATATTAAAGGAGGCAGCAAAGGAAGTAAGCAAACACTTAGCCATAATTATGAGAGCTTCTTTGGACTCAGGGGAGGTACCCATAGACTAGAGATGTGCAAATGTGACCCCAATTCACAAAGGAGGATCAAAGGCTGACACAAGTAATTATAGACCTGTGAATTTAACTTCTGTTCCAGGAAAGTTAATGGAGGCACTGGTTAAAGAAGCACTGCAGGATCATATAGACGACTTCAGTTATAGCTCGGACACAGCATGGTTTTGTTAAGGGAAAGTCTTGCCTGACCAACTTGATTGGATACTATGATGCAGTCACAAAAGAACTGGATGCAGGGAATAACTCTGATATTATATATTTGGATCTTAGAAAGCCTTCTGATATTGTTGCATATGGAGCAGTGTGGCACTGGAGGCAAATTGCTGATATGGATAAAGGGATGTTTGAGTGGGAGAAGACAGAGAGTGGTAATCAATGGACACTGCTGATCGTGTAATAACAGCATCTGTATTGTTCAAGGTTTAGTTATTAGTGGGCTAATGTTATTAGTGGAGTCCCTCAGTGTTCAGCCCATTGTTTTCTCTATTTATAAATGATACTGATGATGGTGTATCAATCTTAATGTCCAAGTTTGCAGACAATATGAAGGTTGGCAGGGTTGTTAAGAACACTAATGACACTACGCTGCTGCAACAGGATCTAGAAAGGTTGAGGAGATGAGCTAAGAGGTGGCAAATGAAGTTTAACATTGACAAATGTAAAGTATTACATATGGGAAGCAGTAACCCAGAGTGATGTATCAACTCTGTGGTACTACACTGACAGTGGTAGAGAACGAAAAGGACCTGGTTGTAATTGTGCAGGCAGATATGAAGTTTTCTGAGCAGTGCAGGCGATCTGCAAGAGTAGCTCATAGTGTCTTGTCAATGATATACAGGAATTTTTATAGCAGGGATAAGGAGGTGATTATCCCCTTGTATGAGGCAATGGTCAAGCCACACCTTGGGTACTGTATACAGGTCTGGAGGCCTCATTTTAAGAAGGATGTAGAGCTGTTGGAACGTGTACAGAGAAGGGCAACAAGATTAGTGATTACGAAAAAAAGGCTTAAGTTTTGCAAATTACAGTGTCTGGAGACTAGGCACCTGCGAGGTGATCTGATTGGGGTGTATAGAGCCTTGAATGGTTTGAGCATGCTCAGTGCTGATGGGATTCTTCCTCTTGCTCAGAATAATAACTTGAGAGGGCATAAATTCAATTTGAGGAAAGACAGATGTAGAATAGATGTTCTGAAGTTTGCCTTTAACCAGTGGGTAGTTGGTTAGTGGAACAGACTTCCATCCTTTGTTGTGGAAGTTGATAGCCTAAATAAATTTAAGGCTCAGCTGGACAGGTATTTGGAATGAACGGAGGGGTGAAATGGGAGCAGGTTTTTTTTTTTTTTTTTTTTGGCTGATGCTGCATAAACTTGCTTTCTTGAATCATATGCCTCTACTAATGCTAATGTCTCCTCAAGTCATGTTTCAACATGCTCAATCACTTTGCAGTTAGACAGGTTTTCATTATCTTTCATTTTTAGCAGTTTTCTGGAAAAGTGACAGACAAAAGAATCAAACAACGAATCAACCTCAATTTTTGACAAAATAAAAAAACACCAACTGAAAGTTTGCAGTTGTTATGTCAAGTTTATGGGAAAGATACTATGTCAAGAGCTTATGTGTTTGAATGGCATAAAGATTTTTAGAAGGAAGAGAGAGAGAGAGAGAGAGAGAGAATGTGGAAGATGATGACAACCAGGCTGTCTGGTATTCATGAAAATGTGGATTGGGTAAGGACATTGATTAGAAGTGATCATTGTTTAAGTATTAGAATGGTTCTAGTAATTTTAACTTTTATAGGTGAAAATCAGGGGCTCACATCTGATGAGTATAAGCTTGGCACACTCAGGGCCCTGAGCTGGATATCATTATTCTTTTCTTTATTGGCTATTCCTTTCTACTTCTGACTCTTGTTGTTCTCTTTCTCTCTCTCTCTCTCTGGATAATTCAGAAACTTTTTTTTTTTTTTTTTTTGGCTGGTGCAGCATAAGCTTCAGACTTCCTTCCACCATATGGCTAATAATAATAATAACATCAGCACTAGCAGATTTCTTCCTCTTTCCCAAGGTGGGAATTGTCCTCAAAGGAAAGAGATTTCAGGATGTTGATGACATAAAGAAATATGTAAGCATAGAACCGAACATTATTTCTTTGGAAGCCTTTGGTGACTCTTTTTAAAAACTTTTAGAAGGTGCATTCAATCAAGTGGTGATTACTTTGAATAAAAATAAAAAATCCTCACTTTATATTCTTTTTATTGTGCCAGTTTGGGAAACTTATTGCCACATCCTGTATATCCTTTTTTAGGAAGTCTGAATGTGGGTAAATTTCTAAGATATGTAAAAATGCTTGAAGGGTAAAAATGACGAAAAAAAAACATGATTAGAAATAGTAGTTAACTAAGATTTTATGAATAACTAAAGCATGCTGCAAGCCGAAGAAGATGATTTCTTGACAGAAAATCAAAGGAGGCATTGAAAAAATGATAATTGAAAAAATTATCAGAGGAAGAGACAGTTCTAAAAGTACTAAAAGCTAAAATATGTAATTAAAAAAAAACTGCTTAATACTATCAATGTATGATGCAAACAAGCAAAACAAATACACAAACAAACTTTTTTAGATTTAATTTTTAAAATCTACACTTTGTAACATCTTTTAACTTTTTAAAATGATGGCAATGCCAATTACAGAACAGAAACACAGTACTTAAAAAAGCATGCAGTGCATCATGCAGTGCCAAAAAAACTTCGAACATCTTTTGACAATGCTTTTCTTACCCTCTTCTGATCATCTAATTCTTTCTTGGTGAGAGCCTTGGGATCTGACAGCTTAGAAGCGTAAGAATAAATATATGTGGTATTAAATGTATAAAGAAATTTAAAAACTGCTTACTAGATTGGATTAACAGTACAGAGAACTGTGATACATAACTATTCAGCACAATATCACTAAGTAAAATAGTAATATTATAAATTTATATTTTATTTTGTAATGAAATTAGATATAATGCAGATGCAAATTAATTTAGCTTTGTCAATTAAGGTCCAACTTCCAGAACTAAGAAAATTAGTTTTCATTTGGAGTTATGGTATGATATTGTACTGTATGATGAGATATCCATTTTAAATCTATGCAGTCATGACATGATAGATGCATAGGCTCTACCAATTATTATCTGATTTTAAATGAGAATATTTCAAGCAATTCTGGTTATAACACAGAATGAAATGGATTCTGGTTGCACTATTCACATTTTTAATTCAAAGCACTAAATTTCAAAAATTAAGCTGGCCATTCACGTGAAATCTTTTTTGTTCTTCAGACTGGACTGTAGAATTTGGCACAGCACAATGTCATCTTCAAAATAATATTTAAGGCAAAAATTAAACCATTAAAAGATGAATTTGATAGAAAGTGTAATTGAGTTAATGGCGACACATTTCTATTTACACTGCACTGCATTCCAAACTATGGAATTCTAAAAGCAAATTCGAGGTAGTTCTTTATGTTCATTGAAATGAATTCATCTGTTTTACTTACTGAGCACAATAGAAATGTATTTAAGCTCTTTAAGAATATATGCAATACACTTCAACAAAATATTCAATGAACCTGCAAAGGCATTTTCATCTCATTTACCTAGTTACAAAAAAATATAATGTTGACGTTTGTTGTTGGGACTATAGGGCAAGCATAAATAAAAGGTGAGCTGAATCTAAATTTTCTTAAAATTTAGAAACAGAATATCAGCTAGTGGGATTCCATATCATTGTGCCAAAAGGTCACAGTGAATGAAATGAAGTACACAGTATTTCAATAACCCCTATATGCCAACAGTGGCAGAGTTCAAAGACTGTGGTCCTACTGTATGAAAACAGACTGTGAAGCACACCTAGAAAAAACCAGAGCATATAAAAAGAGAGAATATATATGATAGAGACATGTATAATAGGTCTAATGTTTGAAATGCAGTGATTCTGTGATTATTATTGGCCTTGTGGTCTTCTCTTGAGATGGGGCAGTCTATTTTATTTTTAGTTCATTTGGTCCAGTATTGTAGGTAGTTTACATCTCCAACCTTTGTGATATTTCCCATAATTCGGACCTTGGTGGCAGCAAAGCATGCCATTAAATTTTAATTAATTGGCTTTCGAATTTATTTTGTATATTTAGGCTTTTCTAAATTATATTAGGAGCATTCCTTCTACAGTACACTCTTCTTAATTCCTTCACCCCTCTGTTTTCTTTTATATATTGTTTCATTAGTTTAGTTTATTATTTCCCTCTAATTATTGCGTAAAATAATTTAGTTTATTTTACGTAATATTCAATGGAATATGCATATTTTCTTCCATTGATATTTGCATTACTAATTTTATTTTTATCTTTATTTTGATTCTTATTTCTTTCATTATAATTTGCTAAACTTTAGAATATATTTCACATGGTAGTAGTGAGGGGATTTGCTAATGCTGGGCTCGTACTTTACTGGTACGAGTCCTCTATAGCCCAATTTTTTCCTATATATTTTAGATCAACAGTTATTTTGTCAATGGTATGGTTTTGCCATGCGAGTGCTTGGCTTTCTGTCTTATTATTTTTCCACTGCATAAGAACCACCCTTATTCAAATCCATTGCATTGGCAGCTCGATTTTCGGATCGTTTCGTCTTTGCATGGATTTGTCTAATATTCGAAATGCAGTGATTTCCTGACTATTAATTGCCTTGTGATCCTCTGTCAAGATGGGACATAATAGTCAGTCTATTTTATTTTTCTTTTATTTGGTCTAGTATTGTAGGTAGCTTATGTCTCCAACTTTTGTGATATTTCATATAATTTGGACCTTGGTGCCAGCAAGGGGCATCATCAAATTTAATTAATTGGCTTTCAAATTTATTTCTTATATTTAGGTTTCTCTAAATTATTTTAGGAGCATTGATTCTACAGTACCCTCTTCTTGATTGCTTCCTCTTTTTTCTTTTGTACTGTTTCATTGGTTTAGTTTATTATTTCACTCTACTGGCTTGCCATGCTACTAGCATACATTTTAATTTAGTTTATAATTGAGACATTATATACATATTACGTAAATGCTATCATCTATATATAAATATAAATAGCTGATAGCATTTACATAATCTCCTATACAAATTAATGGACCTGGAATTCAGAATTAACTTTACTCTACCCTAGAAAGCAGAGAAGACAACAAAGGAAATATAACCCTTATTTCAAATGTTAACCCATTGGCAGAGAGGCCAATCCAGCTTCTATGTGAGGTCAGGTGTGTTGAACAACTATACTATCAAATAGTAGCGGGGTGAATGGAATCTATGCAATTATATTAAGGGAGGCAGCAGAGCACATAAGCAAGCCCTGTGCCATAATTATGAGAGCCTCTTTGAATTCAGAGGAGACTGGAGATGTGTGAACGATTCCCAATTCACAGAGGTGGGGGGATCAAAGGGTGACATGAGTAATTACAAGCCTGTTAGCTTAACTTCTGGTCCAGGACCAGATATTTAAGGCACAGCATGAGTTCATTAAGGGGAGATCTTGCCTGACCAACTGGATTAGATACTATGGTGGAGTCACAAGGAAACTGGATGCAAAAATTAATTTTGGTATCATATACTTGGATTAAGAGACAATTTTTGATACTGTTACACATAAAAGAATGCTGTACAAATTGGAGCAGTGTGGCATTAAGGGAGAGTTACTCTTAGGGATAAAGGGATAGTTCAGTGGGAGAAGGCAGAGAGTGGTTATCAATGGACACTGCTCTTTGTAGACTAATGTTGTATTAGTGGAATCCTACAGGGTTGGGTGCTGGTCTTGTTGTTTTCTGTATTTATTAATGATACTGATGAGGGTATATCAGGCTTAATGTCCAAGTTTACAGATGATACAAAGGATGGCTGAGTGGTTATTGACAGTAATGAAGGTATGCTGCTACAACAAGATCTAGAAAAATTAGGCAGATGGCCTGAGAAAAGGCAATTTAAGTTTAACAGTGACAAATACAAGGTACTGCATATGGTTAGCAGTAATCACAGAGTAATGCACTGGCAGTGTAGTAGAAAATGAAAAGGACCTGGGCTAATTGTGTAGTCTGATGTGAAGTTCTCTGAGCAACACAGACAGGCTGCCAGGACAGTTCATGGAGTCTTGTCAATAATATACAGGAATTTTGTTAACAGGGATAAGGAGGTGATTAGCCCATTGTATAGGGCAATGGTCAGGACACACCTTGAGTACTGCATACAGGTCTGGAAACTTCATTTTAGAAAGGATATAAAGCTGCTGGAATGAGTACAGAAAAGGGCAATGCAGTGTGTGAAGGGAACAAAGGGATGTCCTTACCAAGAAAGGCTTCTGTTCTGTAAATTTCAGCATCTGGAGACTAGACTGCTAAGTGATCTGTTGAGGTGTTTAAGGCTTTGAATTGCTTGAGCAAACTACGTGCTGATGGGATCCTTCCTCTTGCTCAAACTACACACAAGGGGCATAGATGTGCAGAATTACCTTCAGCCAACGGGTGGTTGATTGTTGGAACAAGCTTCCAGCTGTTATTGTGAAGTGAACAGTTTGAATAAATTCAGGGAAGAATTAGACAAACCATTGGATGGGATGGATAGGTAAAATGGGATTTTTTTTGATTGGTGCTATTAAACTTGCTTTCTTGCATTATTTGCTATTATTAATACTAATATAAGGTTTCCATTAACTCATATCTTTCATAAGAAAAAGATAGATTTGAAATGAATTTCTCTCTCATCTTCCATCTTCCCACCTAGTAGCGTATGCCGATGACATTTCCATTCTAATCACTGATAAAGACCCTAACCAACTTCAATGCAAGATCTCTGCCCTGCTCTCTGAAATGCATAGTTGGCTTCAAAAGAATCAGCTGATACTAAACCCAGAAAAATCCAAATATATGGTGTTTAGGACGAAAAATAAACCATTGAATATTGATTTCGAAATAACATACAAAGGAAAACAACTGGAAAGGGTGAATGATACCAAGTTTCTAGGAATCTGGCTAGATGACAAGCTGAGTTGGGATAAACAAATGATCACCTTACGAAAGAAAACTTCGTCACTAGCAGGAATACTCGCCTGAGCCTCTGCCTGGGTATCTCCTTCCCTTCTCAGACTAGTATTCCTTTCCTTAATACAGCCTCACTTCACATATGGAATTATCTCATGGGGTACGACCAGTCAATATAACCTTACGAGAATCAATTCAATTGTCAATCGATGTGTTCGTTCAATTTTGGGCCTTCCCTAGAATGCATCGGTGACTTCGAGATATAAGGAAGCGAGACTCTTAAGCATCTACCAACTGATACAAAAAGCTGAAGCGGTCTTTGTCTACAATGCTTTGAAAACACCAAACTTTCCTCCTCTCTTCAGATCCTTTTTTATAACAATAGAAGAAGAAGGAATAAGATATAATTTAAGAAATGAAGCGAACCTGAAGGTTCCGCTTTTCAGAAAAGCCATAGGCCAGAAAAATATAAAATACAGAGGCGCAAAAACCTGGAATAATCTTCCTGAAAACATCAAAAATGCCATTTCACTAAACAAGTTCAAGAAGCTCCTGACTGAACACATCACCAGGGAGGTCTGATCTAAATCACCTTCCACTCAACTCCTGAACTTTCCACAATGCATACCAGTTTGGAAATTGTGTAAACAAGTTGAAGGAATAGCTGTCATAAATTTTAACATTCTATGCAATTATTTCATAATTTTTCTTTCATACTTGTTATTGTAAAAGTACTCACAATGTAATTATAAGTATGTACTGTTGTTAACCACGCGACATGTGTGGTTGGTTTACGCTCGGTAATGGAATGTAGAAACATGTCCGATTCATGATGTATCTGTTTTTATTGTTATCTTTTTCAAAGGGAACACCCCCTAAAAAGCCTCTGGCTTATGTGTTCTCCCTCCCTTCTTGCTGTTATCTCCCAACAATTGTAACACAAAATAGGGATAAATAAATTATCAAATAAATAAAAATTATCAAATAGAAATAAAGGGCATTGTGAAAACAAAGAACCTATTCAACTTGAATATGTATGGGTATTTCTGCAGATAATCAAAGCAATGTAAATAGCAAGGGTATTGTGTCATAATATCTATGGCTATTCTAGAACAGGGGGATCTGGTAGCTGAGATTAAATTTCAACAATGGACTATTAATGTGGAGTAATTCATCAAGTAATTCTTTGAAAATCAGTTGATTTGGATTACATGTAATTAAAGCAGCCCAGAATATGCAAACTTGAAGCCAACTATCAGTAAAAGATACAATTCACTGATGCAATTTTAGCTGCAAGTTATCATTACAGATTATGTTCATTCTGGACTTCATTCTGTCTTTGGCCTTTTCTGGTAGTGGTCATTCAGAATCCATTGAAAAACTGAATATGTACTGTAACCATATCACTGCATGCAATAATTTAAAATAGTCATCTGATTTTTATGGGCTCCAGCCTAATTAGGCAGTGGAGGATACAAACAGATTGGCTCATTTTATCTTAATGACACAGATGGTCTCACATACATTGTATATTCCAGTATTCCAAATGTGGCTTTACAATTGCCTTATACAGTGGGATTATGACCTCCCTATCTCTACAGGATATTGTTCGATATATCGTTGATAGAACACCCATGGATGTTCTATCAATGATTTATCCTGGCTGCCTGTTTTCACTGCTCTGAGAATTTCATGTCTGCCTATATTGTAACCTCCAGATCCTTTTCTACCTCTACTGTTCAACCCCACAAAGGGGTTGAATAGCAGAGGTAGAATTCAACTCCACCAAGTCTATAAGCTATTTTGGGATTGCTATTCCTCAACTGTAATGTCTTGCATTTTGCTGCATTACAACATAGCTGTCAATTTTCTGATAATCCTCAAAGCCTGTTCAAGTGATCCTGAAGGAATGCTGCTTGGCACTGATCATTAATGGCATTCTCAATCTTTACATCACTGCAAATTTTGATATAACTTCATGTATAAATGTCGATCACTCTTGATTAGATCATGAATCCTACAAATTAAAGCATATACAAAACAAGAGGATTGGCAATATACCTGTAAGAACAGTTTACTTTCAAGTACACAAGTTCCGTGTGCTGAATGTGTCCCCCCCCAACACTTTAATTACTAAGACGAGAGAATTTATGTTACAAATCTTTCAGATAAAAAAAAAAAAAAAAAAAGTGTAAACTGTCTTGTATTATGGCCACTGGATTTCTCAAAAGTTCTCAGGTATGGGGATGCTAGGTCCCATGGAGATTGTACTAATAAGTAAAAATGCAAATGCATTCAAAATAAAAAAAAAAAAAAACAATGAAATAAAATCTGTTTCTTTGGAGTTCTGATAAAGTAAAAGGTTTGGTATGTGGTTCACTAAATGCAGTAGAGAAATTTCAGGTTCTAAATTTTTAGTTTGTATTTCAAGTTTCTGGAAGGTTGGTATTATGAGGAGTGTTTAGAAGTTTTGTCAAGGATTTATTTTAACTCAGAAAAAAATCTTCAAAGTCTTCTGGTTCTGAAGTATTTTGTTTTGCCCACTGCAATTAAGTAAAGAAGAGAACAATATTTGGTATTTGAGCTTACCATTGTGGTGTCTGTTAATGTGGATGCAAATCAGATCTGTAATTCACTTTTTTAGTTTGCTGTCTGAAACACTTAGATTTTGCACAGGCTTTTTTGAACTTGATTAGATTTTCAGTACCAGGTTATCAGTGGATTTTACAATTAGCTATTTTGATGAATACAACTGCTAATCATATTTAGCAGTCACACAGGCTCAATACACAGTCTGCTGAAACACATATGCATTACTACAATCTTGTACATGAGTTACTCTGGACCAATATTAAGGTTCATATAAATTTTTTTTAAACTGTTATGTTTTATAGCATTTTGTTTTTAACACAGCAAAGCTTAAATTAATGTCTTATGAATTTCTTACATTTTAATGATATTCCTCATAATGCAATCTCCATATAGGAATATTTTCAGAAAGGTTCAAGTGGAGCATGAATGGTTTCAATTTTATCCAAAAATATGAAACTTAGCAATGAGATTCAATTTTTTACTTGTTATGCAGATCAGATATTGATTGATTGATTTCATTTTTAACAGCACATTTGCAGTTTAGGCCATAATGTCTGAAGTCAAAATAAAAACTAATAAATATGTTTTCAAATTATAAAAAGGTTACAGAGTCAAGAAGATAAATATAATGTACTAAGGTAAAACATAAAAAGGTACATCATCTTCAGTTCTGTTTTGCCATAAAAGAATACAAATTGCAAAATGTAATTGTATTAAGGGACATAAAAATGTATAAATTTAAATCTGTGTGTATAAATTAATGTACTAGTAAAGTAAAGTAAAGTAAAGTGTGTTAGTCATCTGACGGCACCAGCGGTTTCCCCCATCTCCGCATTGTATTCTTTGTACGTGTCACAGAACTCTGAGAAGGCCAGAGATTTAAAAGTGTATGGGGAGTGGAATGTTGTGTACCGTTGTATCTCTGACTATTTAGCTGTCTGATCCCTAGTGGGACCCAACATTGTCCACATTCTGCCACGGGGAGGTAGGCCAGGCACCCAGTCGATTTTTTAATAGTACTCTGGCAGGCCCTGCTACCTAGTTTCCTAAGGGACTAAAAAAAAAAAAAAAAAATTTAAACACTGGATATTAGGTTAAGGCTGAATTGGAGTTTAAAGTCAGGGTTGAATTTATATGCCAAGTTAAGTTTAATTTAAATTAAGAGCTAGCGTGATGGTTGGGTAAGTTAGAGTAGGGAAAAAAGACTGAAGGTTGGGGAGAACAGAGAAATTAATGTACTGTAGAAAGTTAAAAACATCAGACATTGTCTCCATCATCTAAAATCTGGCAGAGTATTGAGGCGTATAAGGCCTTGAATGGTTTTGAGCAGGCTCAATGCTGATGGAATTCTTCCTCTTGCTCAGATTACAAACCTGAGGGGGCATAAATTCAAATTCAGAAAAGACAGTTGTAGAATAGATGTGAATGTTTTTTTTTTTTTTTTTTTTGGCTGATGCTGCATAAGCTTGCTTTCTTGCATCATATGTCACTATTAATGCTAATACTAACTGAAGATAAAACAGATTCAAGATTCCCCTTGGCTCCAACGTCAGATATAATGTGTTTTATATGTGCATATTTATGGCATGGGAATATTCTGATATTCTCACGCCATGTTTTGAACTTTTGTTGCTCATTTATTCTGCTGTGTATTCTGAATTCCACCAAGGTTTTAGAAATGGTGGAAACCATAATAGACTTTTTGGGATTGCAATGATCCTGGTTGTTGTTATTGTTGCTGGTGCTGCTGCTATGTGGTCAATGCCTTCTGTAATGTATGTAACTTTCACAGATAGTCTCCTGGCTGATTTTTGTAATGTTACACTGTGCCAGATCTCTAAAGGCATTCCGGTCAGCATTATCAAATTTCTACTGAAATATCCTTGATGGCTGACATGGTCTTTTTTTAGTCAAAAGATATATCGCAGGGAAGTGATCGCTCCTACTGGGATTTTCTTTGCCCTCCCATATAAACAAAGGGGGAAAAAAAGGGAGCAGATGGAGAGATCAATGGCAGAATATGTACAGGTAGGCATATGTAGAAAGCTGTTCTCACACAAATTTAGGAGGAAGGGAGGGAGAAAGAGAGAAAGTTCGTTATTTTCAAGCATGCCTCTATTTGACATCTCCTCATATTAGTGTGTGCACTACCCCACAGGGTATTATGTCCATTAAGATTTCCTAATAAGAGAACAGGAGCAGACAGTTGTGCAATGAGATCATGAAGATCTTCTGAGAAATGCTGATTAACATTAGCATTAGTAGAGGCATATGATGAAAGAAAGCAAGATTATGCAGGATCAGCCAAAAAAAAAACCACTCCCATTTCACCCCTCCATTCATTCGAAATACCTGTCCAGCTGAGCTTTAAATTTATTTAGGCTATCAACTATGGTTACCTATGCTGCTGGCACTTGGTTCCATAGGGTGCGGACTGTACAATTTCAATCAAAATTGATGTCAATCCAGCGTACAATGTTACTTTGTATTTTGAAGATTTGTCGAACAGTTTCAACACTTGCTTCACAGGTTTTAGCCGGGACGTTACCACTCGATCTCTACGTAATTTTCAGAGGCTTATGTTATCGCCTGAAACGTCAGATTCCCACTCATATCCTTGGTATTTCTATTAACACTCAAGTCGATGTTAAAGCCAAACGACAAAGAATTTGGCAAGAGTTGATCAACTTGTGGCAGGGTAGGTGGGATGACACAACACTGGGCAGTGTAACGCGTAAGTTTTTTCCTGAAGTTGACTCTCTTACGGATAAAAAATGTACAGTCTGGTTTAGCGTTGACTTGTTTACCTCCTATTTGATATCAGGACACGGATCATTAAATAAGAAATTGTTTAAATTTCGCTTGTCTCCTACGGAACTCTGCCATTGTGGCGGTGTGGAAGATTGGCAGCACGTGTTGTACTCTTGTCCCTCATACAATGAATTTCGAGTAATTCTGCAGAATGCAATTCCCAACTTTTCATCAGGATTGGAACCTAATTTTGTATCAAATGCCACGAGTTACAGCGCTCTTCAGGATTTTGCTAAGGCAACCTTCAATAAAAGGCTCGCAATCCTTTCTGCAATGACTACACATGCGAATGTTTCAAATTCAGCTCAAGACTCTTCACCTTCACTGCAATGACGTCCATTTTCTCAACAAGATCTACAACTCTGGACTTGTGCTCTGCATGTGTTGTGTTTTTTTTTTTTTTTTTTTTTTTGAAACTCTACAAGTGTCCTACAACTATAACTCAATTAGGTGATGGAAATTCCTGTGCTCCTTTGTTCGGATGGCTGTTAACTGACTGTGACTTTGTTATTGGTGACTGACTGTGACTTTGCTACTAATGACTGCAGGACTTACTGGATTTAACCTCAACTGTTTATAAGGTTTGTGCCTGTTTCTGGGCTTGTGCAAAGTTTTGTCGGTTGAATGGTACTGTTATCCTTAATTATTTTCGTTGAACTTGTTTTTTTTTTTTTTTTTTTTTTTTTTATGTTAATATGCATAAGATTACTTTCACTGTTTACTTTGAAATTATCTGTGTGTACCTCAATCTGTTGAGGTTTTCTTTTGGACAGTATTTAATCTTTGTATAGTTGTATAAGTTAACGAGGTGGAGATGAACTAACATTCCAGGTGCCGCCCAAGACAAATAAATACATACATACATAATCTGTCTTTCCTCAATTTGAATTTATGCCCTCTCAGGTGAT